>NC_087160.1:27766931-27901931 GCF_035594125.1 Scylla paramamosain
AACAGAATAGTCAGATGAGCTGTAGTATCATGTCTGTTTGCAGATGACATTGCATTATTTACATAGTGAAAGAGAATTTAAAGCAAACAATGGATCAGTTCTTTAGTATATGTACAAAACTGAAACTGAAGGTGAATGCTGGAAAAACAATGATAATAGTTTCTGAGAGAATAGATATTAAGGTGTGTGACTTAAGGATACCATATAAAGTGGATGTACCAGCAATATGAAAGTATGGGGTAGTTGTGGGAGGGGAGAAAATGGAGGAGATGAATGAGTTCCATGTTAAATATCTCGGGACATGGTCATACAAACATAATTCATTGGCCTGAGAGGTGAGAGAACTAAGAAGAGAAAGCAAATAATTTAATCACTTACAAGTGTTATGAAAGGAGGAAATGCATATATGAATGTAAAAAAAGGTTTAATGAGTAGTACTCTCCTGCCAACATAATTGTATGGAGAGACTAATAAAAAATGCATACCTGGAAATTATTTACCTGAAGGAGGCATATAGAGTGACCAGATGAGAGGGTAAAAGCAATGAAAACATGCATGAAGATTCAGTATGAACACCTATGCAAATGTGTACAGTGCAAGTGTAGAGTGGTGGGATGGATGATAAAGAGAACATTGGGATGATATGGCTATACTGAGTCCAAAGTGTGATGAGTTTGTAAAAGATGTGTATACAACTGAAACTAAAAGTCCAAAGAGGAAAAAGAAGCTTGAATGATAATGTAAAAGGAGTGGCAAGATGGGAGCTCTTCTACTGAGGCCATCCCTCGTGGGATGCTCGAGGTGTGTGTGTGTGTGTGTGTGTGTGTGTGTGTGTGTGTGTGTGTGTGTGTGTGTGTGAGAGAGAGAGAGAGAGAGAGAGAGAGAGAGAGAGAGAGAGAGAGAGAGAGAGAGAGAGAGAGAGAGAGAGAGAGAGAGAGAGAGAGAGAGAGAGAGAGAGAGAGAGAGAGAGAGAATTAGAACTCAACAGAAAATTAAACAGAAACTTAACAACCAATTTTCAAAATTGTATAGTACATAAGTATGTATCTTAGGCTTCATATCTGGCTATAGGAACCACATTTTTGTATAATTCTTCCAAATTTTCAACTGATATTGATACAATTCTTCAGCTTCACATTTGTATATACACTACATTATTGTACAACTCTTCCAAATTTTCAACTTTTAGAGTTACAATTATAATACTGTGGAACCATATATATATATCACTCATATCACTAACCAAGGAATGTTTGAAGAGAGATGGACTGCTCCCCCGTCACTACACACCACTGATGGTTTAGCAGTGGACTAAGTACATTTTCCACAGAGTAAGGATCCCCACACAACATGCACATTATTATTCTGGAACAGAAAAAAAATAAGTAAAACATTCTGAAGAAAATATACTTTTAATGAATATTAACAATTCCTTTGTTATAATAAACATATCAACAAGGCTTATGTGCAATTATCTATATTTCAAATTACATTTCAGAACTCACCTAATATCTGGTTGGGAATCTCTGGGCAACACAGCTGAGTTGTAAATGTTGAGTGAATTATTTCTGTGTTGAATATTAGTGATGAGTGAGCGGAGTGCCTTGGTCACCAGGCTACTGTCAAATCTGCGCCCTTCACCTCCCCCAACGCTTGGCCCAACATCCATGAAGGTGCATTGCAAGCTGCCAGGGGGACTGTATTTTAGGATAAAATTAGATACATCTCCAAAAGCTTAACTCTTAAGCTCGTAAGAAAAATCCTAAATGACATGCCAAATAACATTCACTGCACATATCAAGCAGACTAAACTTTGTGCAAGCTAAAGCTACCAAACATAATGTAAGCACTCAGTGTTAAACAAAAATTATGTCAGCTAAAGTTAACATAGGACATACAGTAACAACATAATATATTTCGACACCACATAGCTTATACAATTAAAGTGAATGTCGTACCTATCAGCAAGATTAGCACCCTCATCGTGGAGGTGCTGTGAGGCATTGTGGTCAAGATCAGGGTCAGGAGCAAAAAGGACGGTGATTGGCGGTGTTGGGGAAGACTCCTCCCGCTCCAGCTGAGTCAACAGGGATTTTTCTAATGACTCCCTTACATATTCTAGTGATGCCTCATTGCTATAGGCACACACCACACCTTCAAAGAAAACAACAGGTGAGTTTTTATACAAACAAGGGGCATAAGCATCTTCAGAATTAATAAAAAGTTGTAATATTTTACATAAGCATCTTCAAAATTAATAAAAAGTTGTAATATAATACATAAATGATAACTATAATACATAAATGATAACTATAAATGATAAGTTATGTACATTTTTGGTCTGCAAATAATGTTACAATACACTTGCACTCATTACTTGCTTGTTTTACATGAACAAATTTATTTCATGCCTTCCTAAACATTATATTAAGAAAACGATACTGAGGTAACTGCCACACACACACACACACACACACACACACACCACCACAGACTCACAAATGACTGGCCATATCACAGGTACCAAACTTGATCTTAAACATGATCTTGATTTGGAAAATGCCTAACATTTATCTGATGGTGTCAAGCATTTCACTTCACCTTGTACCTCTGCACATATACATAATACTTTCATAACTTCAGTCACATAGTTAAAGATGTTAGGATATAAGCATGTGTAAATAATTGTACATGTAGCTTTTGCCACTGTACCTGTGTCAATGATAATGAAAGTAAAGGTTAAAGGTGGGGGCATATACATAGGTGAGTGTTATTGCAATCAATTATTGCAATAATTGATCATGCTAACAATATCAGGTTATCGGTTATCTATTAATTATTTTTCCAGCATTATCAATTCATCGGTATTGCTGATACTTTTGGTTCCACACTAGCGATAATTCACATAATTTAATCGATAATTTAAGTGTCAGTAACATGAGCATTTTAAAGTTTTAAACTTTTAAAATCAAATGTTATCTTTACTTAAAACAGTACTTTTCATTAGTGAAGAGACAGGATTAACACTGAAGTTTTTTTCCAAGATTTTTCAATTTTTTTTACATAAAATATCAATATTGTTACCACTAGTATCAGAATTTTGGACTTATCAATTTATCAGTTATCACCTTATCAGATAATAAATTTATCACTAGTTATCAATTATCAGTTATTGCTGATAAGATTATTGTTATCAATCTATTGGTTATTGCGATATATTTTTTTCATTATCACACCCAGCTATGGCATATACTGAAGCATATACTATACTTGTATCATCCTACCTGTATTTCTCACTATCTTGGAGGAATGCCTAACATTCTCAACCTTTTCCTAATCTCTATCCCTTCAGGCTATTGTCAAAATGTTCTCTCAACTGAGCTTCTCCATTCACAATCTCATTTCCATATCCTGTTTTATCACTCCAGCCACTGACACTTCATTACCCACTGAAGGTTATTTGCTTCTGGCACTAAGTATGCTTCTATAATATGGAAAGATCCCAGAAGGAACTTCCATGATTTTTCCTGGAATGACTATTGCTTGTGTGTTGGGAGTTTAATCTCTCTCTGTGCATAATGGAAGTAGTTGTTTCTGATATGAAGGCATACAGAGACAGTTCATAGACAGTACTGTTGCCTTCCATTTCTTGAAATTCATGTCTTTTATATTTCTGTTCAAAATCACACCAGATCTGTCCTTTAACATCCCCAAAATGCCTTCAACAATATAAGAAATGTGTCTTTCTAGATCCTCTCCTTGTGAAATATGGCATCAAGCCAAAAATATCTCCAACAATTTTTCTTCATCTTTTCCTCTTCCATTTCATCTGAAAGACAACAGTGCCATCTCCTCTACTTCTAAAGTTGAACTTTTCCTCCCACCTTTACTAAAAACTCAACGGTGGATGATTCTGGGATTGTTCCTCTTTCACCTCCTCTCTCTGACATTAAGCCATTTATAGAAATTCTTGCTTGGTAATAATGTTTCCTATGTCCTCTGTAGCCTTGACCCTTGAAAGGCTTATAGTCATTATGGAGTCCTTGCCCTTTCATAATGAGACCATTCCCTATCCCACACCAACTCCGATCTTTAGACCACAGCAGATGCAAGGTACTTCCTACGGAGTGCCCCATACCCTAACAGGGCCCATACACCAATGGGCCTCACCAGATGCACCCACAAAAACACCATTTTCATACACTCATCACTGTCACTCTCCATTCACCTCTATCAAGTACAACTGTTCTTGCTTGCTGCACTGTCATTCCTTTCTCAGTCAGTGGTCTGTTCACACAAGTCATCCACTTCAAGCATGGGCTTCCTCTTAACCTTTCACAGTGCACATCTGATTGAATTTTTCTTTTTACTAGTTTACTGTTCTCCATCCTCTCATTTCTTCTCCACTACTTCCATGCTCCATGTTCCAACACCATACAGCACAGTGGGCACCACTATTCTTTCATGCAACTTTCTCTTTACCCTCATATCTAGTGTCCTCTGTTTAGCAATCTATTCAGTCCACCAAGTACTTTTCCTGCTTCTTTCAACTTGCACTTCTCACTCTTCTGTCCAATGCAACTGCTGTTCCCCAATACTTGGAACAATCCACCTCTTCCAGCTGTTTTACATTCAATCTTAGATAATCTTTTCAGCACCTATCTCTTTCTTAAGTATTTCATTACAGGAAGTCATGAACTTACAAGTCTCAATTTTTGCCATTTCGTGCTTACAAAATCCACTGCAACTGCTGATCCCAAATACTTGGAACAATCCACCTCTTCCAGCTGTTTTACATTCAATCTTAGATACATCTTTTCAGCACCTCTCTCTGAAGTATTTCATTACAGGGAGTCATCAATTTACAATGGTCTCAACTTCTGCCATTTTGTGGCTACAATGTTGACAGCGATTGCCACTGTATATTCCCCTGCACTGATTCCCTCCCCATCAGTGCTACACTTGTATTGAGAGTACCAGCAAGCCTTCCAATCTCTTACTTTTGCACTACACCACACACATACTACACCAAACACAATCTTTTCTAAATCAAGCACAGGAAGTAAACAATAAAGAAAATTATTATGTATCACATTTTTATTTAATTTTATTTGGTTTGAGTATAATTCAGTATTGCTTTCTTGAGCTGGGTCAATTCATGGACCCCTGCCCATTAATTCCTTTAATGTTGCATAAAAAATTATTAATTAATAAAAATAGTACAAAGAACTACTGGATGAGTGCAGTGGAGGAATACATTGTCAAGTGACATTAAACCGAGGAGGGAAGCGTTTGTCAGTCTCAGTTGTGTACCATTTTGGATCACTACTTTTCATTAGCTCTCTAATTTGGGTTAATTTTCAAAAACTTTCTCCTTAATAATCACTCCCAAGTGTAAAACTGGATCTTCTGATGGCAGTGAATTGAAGAATAGGAAAGCAGTCACCATGAAATTTCAATCAGACATAGTGAAACAAGCACAAAATGGAGAAATACCAACAAACAATGGCCAGGTACTTGGCCTAAGCTGCATTTATCAAGGATAGGCTGGTTCTGGCCTATGCTGAAAATTGGCTTATGACTCGGGGATGGAAATGAAACTCTGTCTTAACTCAAGGACCCCTATAACATTCACTTTTAGCTTCCCTCTCCTACAAACACAACCAAATCTCCTTCACCAGTCTTTTCAACTTCCTCTCTGAGTCAGGCATCAGAGCTGCATCTTCAGCAAATAAAAGCTGACTCAGATCCCATAATCTTCTTCCCCATTGATCAAACTCAGGTCTTTGACTAAAACCTCACCTCCTTAACCTCACCACAAGTTGAGCATCCGTGGTGACACTACACAACCCTGATGCAACCCTTCTCAGACTGAGAATTCACACCATTACCAAGTCTCACACATGCCCTGCTATTTACAAAGAACCTCTACACTGTTTATAGAGATTTGACTCCAATTCCATATACTTTCAGAACATCCAATAATCTTTTCCTCTCAGTTCCATCACACATTTTCTCCATGAACACCAAAAAGACTTCTTTTAGTTTCCAAAAAAAAACTTTTTATGCAACTGCCTTACTGCAAAAATCTATTCTACACAATCTTGAGGTACATACCATGTGGAGTAAATTCTGGAGTCTTGAAAGAGTTCTGAGGAAGGGAGACATCTCCATCTATACTGCGGTAGTCCAAGGAGAATACTTGGTTGTCTAACTCAAACTCATCATCTTCACACACAGACTGCAAAATAACAAATATCAGCATTGTGAGTTGATCCAAGATTATTAGGCAGTTAAAAAAACACATGTAAGCACACACACACACACACACACACACACACACACACACACACACACACACACACACACACACACACACACACACACAACTGAACACATGGCAACTGAAGAGCCTGTAAGAAAAAATTAATTGGTTCCAGGGAACCAGAAAATAATAAAAAAAAAATTGACAATAAAAAATAAATAAATAAATAAAAATTAGTACATTTGCACTACACTTGAGATAACACAGCAAATATATACAGTACCCTCCCAAGTCTCCCACCTAGTCCTAAATTCTTACCATCCCAAGTTTCATGCATCACCACCACAAGTTTCCTGCTGCTTTGACAAGTATAGATCACATTTACCTACTGTCAGTGTCATACATATGCATACAGTAAATCCTACCTAAGTAAGAGTGCTTTCTCTCTCTCTCTCTATCTCTCTCTCTCTCTCTCTCTCTCTCTCTCTCTCTCTCTGTGTGTGTGTGTGTGAAAGCAAGAAGAATACTAAGGATTGCTAAATATAATGAGATTGACTGAGAATGAAAATGGAATTATGTATATGAGTAAGAAAGGGTGAGAAACAAGAAAGTGAAAAGGACATAAAATGGATGATATATATATAGAGAGAGAGAGAGAGAGAGAGAGAGAGAGAGAGAGAGAGAGAGAGAGAGAGAGAGAGAGAGAGAGAGAGAGAGAGAGAGAGAGAGAGAGAGAGAGAGAGAGAGAGAGTTTCACTCCCCTTGTCCCATATCTCTGATAGATAAGAGGGATGGAAGGTGATAAGGACGGAAGTTTGAGACAAGATGAAAGAAAGGAGAGGAAAGGAAAAAAGGGAAGGGACAGGCAGCAGATAAGTGAGCAGCAGCTCACACAGCTGGTGGTTTTGCAATTTTTAGTTTGTTATTCTGATTCAATTTTTATTAAAATTTCAATGTTTGCACAAATGTCAAATTTGTCTTGCTAGTTTTGGTTCCTTATTCCGATTAAATTTTTATTAAAATTCCAGTGCTCGCACTTGTGACAAGTTCGTTATGCCAGTTTTGGTTCGCTATTTTGATTAAATATTTATTAAAATTTTGGTAAGTTATTGCAGCTGTATGTTACGACTGTACATTGTCACATACCCTACTGTATAAATAATAATTACTTTTTAAATGATACACTGCTCAACAGCACAACCCCAGAAAAAATATCAATAATTAATTATGAGTTTCTTCAAAACTGGACACATACCATAAAAAACATGCTCCCCACCCTTATGCATGTGTATAAAAGAAAAGGGGATAGATGTAAATACTATAAGTTTGCTGAGTGTGGTAGAGTGCTGATAAGCAAGGTATGAGAAAATGAAATCAAAGATGAACAATGGGGATTTTAGAAAGGGAAGAGGTTGTGTAGATCAGATCTTTCAGCAAGGCAGTTGCGTGAAAAACTTTTAGGTAAAGGGATTTAGAGAAAGTGTATCATAAGCTTGATAGGAAAGGTCAATGGGATGTTCTGAAAGCACATGGAGTTGGAGGTGAGTTGTTGGAAGGAGTGAAGAGTATCTACGTAAATAACAAGGAATGTATGAGAGTTAGTGATGATGTGAGCGAGTTCTTCCTAGTCAGAGTAGGTTTGCAGCAGGGTTGTGTAATGTCACCATGGCAGTTCTATTTGTATATGGACTGTGTAGTAAAAGAAGTGAATATGATGGTTTTAAGCAGAGGGCTGGGTATGGGATCTGAGTTAGATACTACTTACTGATGATACAGCTCTAGTGGCTGGCTTAGAGAGGAAGCTGAAAAGACTGGGGGAGGAGTTTGGGCATGTTTGCCGAAGGAGGAAGCTGAAAGTGAATGTTGGTAAAAGTAAAGCAATGAAATGCTCAAGAGATCAGATGGATGTAAGACTGAATGAAGAATAGTTAGAAAAGATACATCAGATCAAGTATTTGGGATCAAGAGTTGCAGTGGGGGAAGAGCTGAGACAGAGATGTGGTTAAAAAGCAGAAGTACTTGGTGAACTGATAAAGACTGTTACAGAAGTACTTGGTGAACTGATAAAGACTGTTAAACAGTGGACACTAGATATGAGTGCGAAGAGAAAGAAATATGTGGGAATAGTGGTGCCTAATGTGCTACATGGTGGTGAAACAAGGAACATGGAGGTCTTGGAGAAGAAATGGTTGAATGTAATGGAAACTAAGGCTGCATTTACACCAAGTGAATTGAATCCATTCATATTCAGTTCATGAAGAATCAACATGTTTCATTTTCATCTTGATTCACAATTATTTCAACGTAACCATTTACATCAAGTGAATAGAGTAATTTCAAATCATGCTGATTCATGGCAATTCAGAGTCAATGATTTGTGCAGGCCCATTTTTTCATCAGTCACAGTCAAGGACATCTAACATATGATCCTTGTGATCCTGTGCACCGAGAGAGGAATGCTGTCAACTCAACAAGCATTTTAAATTGTTCTGTGTTCATTTTAAAAAAATTTAAAAATCCTAAATTGTTTATCAAATCTGGAATAAATGTCCAGGACTCCCAAATTCAGGTCTCCTTGTATTAAATTCATCCACCCATACTCTTATTTGATGCCTACACTGCATCAGTCAAAGCAACACTATCTACATCCATACTCACCAAAGGCAGCCTATACACTACTGCCTGTTGATTCTGACAATTTGACTCAGTCACTGGGAATGGTGCTGACTCAAAATGGCTAGAGTCAAATGATTCCTAATGAACTGAAATGAATCAGTTCACTTGGTGTAAACAAAGCCTAAATGTTTGAGAAGTATGTGTGGAGTAACATGGAGGGACAAAATAAGAAATGAAGAGATAAGAAGCATTTTGAGAGAGTTGGATGGACAGGCAGATCAATGTGTGTTACGATGGTTTCAGCATGTGGAGAGAATGGAGGACAAAACAAATAAAAAGAATAATGAGATCAGATGTGCACAGTGAAAAGTTAAGAGGAAGCCCACACTTGGAGTAGATGAACAGTGTAAAGAGAGCACTGATTGAGCAACAAGCAAGAACACATATATGATAGAGATGAATGGAAAACGACAGTGGTGAATGCATGAAAATGACTCAGTCTTGTCAAAAAGGGAAAGGGGTGTGGGAGTATTTGGCAAGGCCCATTGGTGTATGGACCCAGTTAGGCTGTGAGGCAATCTGTAGGAAGTACCCTGCATCTGATGTGGTCTAAGGATTGAAAGAGATGTGTGGTAGGGAACAGTCACATTATGAAAGGACAAGGGTGAATCAGTGTATACTGTGGCCTTGCTGTAGAAGTATGTGGCCAGCTTTGCTATGCCTAAGCTCCTCTAGGTGTAGTAGAGTGGTCCATGAGACTATCCTTTTCCACCAGGAGCTGGGGCTGATGGGCTAAAAGTGTGAATGATGTGTATATGAGTGTGTGGTACCTTGTCTGTACCACCCTGTGAGGTATTTAGTCTGGTATTATATAGATAGATAGAATTATATTTTTATAAATTAACTTAGGACAAAGTTAAATGATAATGGAACAGAAAATATCTGAAAAATAATTTTGAAAATGGCAAAAACTTAATTATAACATCAATCAGCTATCTTGCCAAAAAGAGATTTGAAGTGTGGTTCATAAATCAGCTAAGCCTACAGCAGCTACTCACCCTGATAACATTTTGGAGGTCTTCTGCCAGCCCCTGGTTGCCCAGCAGGACCAGGTTGACATGAGGATCTGATACAGTCTTACTACCCCAAGTTCCTGAACCAGGACGACTATTGCTGCAATAGATAAGGGGGATGGAATGCTGTTACTCATTATTAACTCATACAGTGTCATGTTTTGTCAGAGATAGGGGTCATGTCAGGTTGCATTTTCGTACATTTTTTATTTACCCCATAAAATGGGAAAAAAATAAATATTTATATTTACATATACAGTAAAACCTCCATAAACCAAACTATATGGGATGAAGTGGCTGACGGTTTATCCGAAAGTTCGGTTTATCTGACAATACATGTTTTTGGCCAGTTTGTGTGCATAAACATGTACATTTATTATTATTTAAAGTATATTTGTTAGCACATTATAAACCCCCAAGATGGATATTTACAGCATATTTTGATATTACACACTGTATACAATGCACTAATTGGTCACTGTGAACGTTCACTCAAGAACTCACTTAACTACAAACAACACACTGGACACATAAGAGTTAACATAACATTATGCACTGTAATGTTGGTGTACTTTTGCTTGTCACTCAGAGTCTGGTGTGATTACAGATGGAGTGTAGCTGGGCAGACTGGCTGAGGAGGTTGATAAGGTCATTTGGGTTATCCAATATTTGGGTTATTCTGGTTCAGTTTAGGAAGGTTTTACCATATATATTATTCCCATGCCATGAACAGAAGTGTGGCTACCATACAATTTTGATTCTTGGATTTTTTCATTTCTCATAGCTCATAGTATCAGACTAGGAATGCAGAATTTTATATTTATATTTTTTAAAGCTTTTATTCTCTCCACAACCCTATAGTGTGTATGCAATAAATAAGTACTTCTTTACATTACAAATACCTATAAATAAACAAGAATTCATTGAACTAAACGACTGGATGCACATCAGGCAACACCCCATGTCTCAAGGCTGTAGTTACCCACAATTCTCAAAGAATAAAACATACTGTGAATTTTACGACTTTCACTTTTCCTTCCCGATAATTCTGAAGTTTCATTTCCTGTTTCTTATGCCTTACTGATTATAGATTTGAGAAGTAACTTCCTAGAAAGAAACATACTTTTTTTTTCTCTGATGATTTTTTGGGGAAACACAGCAGCCCATCCTCTATAGCCCATATGCAATAAGGAGAGTGCACCAAAACATTTATAGCAAAAAATTTTTCTCTCTCCAATACCATAGCTTTCACTTTCATTTCATTACTCTGATATTATATGCATGTTGATGTAGGTATCGAAAAAACAAAATAATCCCCAAATATGTTTCAGTTCCTAGAGAAGTAATCGGTCCATATTAACTCAGAGCCCAAAAGATAGGTGTGTATATGAAAACATTCACTCCTGACTTGTCAAAATATTCTTTGTTAATGTTAATGACAAATCTTATATATATAAACAAAACTGAAGGCCATAAAATGGCTCAGAAAGGAAATTGTACATATACGTACTAAATACTGTGCAGGTTAATCATCTCGGAAGAAAATGTTACTTAAAATGAAAGGTAAGAGAGGATATAAAAATTTTAAAGTTTTACATGAAATATTCCCATAATAAAGCAATCAGCAGCAAATTTATATTTCTAGATTAAAATAAATAAATAAATAAATAAATAAATAAATAAATAAATAAATATATATAGAGAGAGAGAGAGAGAGAGAGAGAGAGAGAGAGAGAGAGAGAGAGAGAGAGAGAGAGAGAGAGAGAGAGAGAGAGAGAGAGAGAGAGAGAGAGAGAGAGAGAGAGAGAGAGTTTTGATAATATTAATTTTTTGTTTGATATTATAAAGAGTGTTCCATGAAATATAGTAAACACTTCAGCATATGATCATTCAAAAAAAAAAAAAAAAAAAAAAAAAAAAAAAAAAAAAAAAAAAGTGAAAAAAAAATTTGTTTGATCTAAAACTGAGATTTAAGTGCATGGTAGGCCATTATGACTCTGATGTGAGGTACAGGTATACACTGTCATTTAGCTTCTTTTGGCGAATATTCATCTGCACAATCTAGGCACAAAAATCTTTACAGAAAATAGTTATCAAATGACAGATTAAGTTTTCATGCTAAGCTGGCATTCACTTGCTACCCTGCTGCTGCTGCTGCTGCAGCTGCTGCTGTTGTTGTTGCATCACACCAAGGAGTCAAGAGCAGCCATGTACACAAAAAAAAAATATTACTTAATTTCCATAGTATTGTTGTTTTACATGTACATTTTCTTTATTTAGCAAGCTTGTAAACTGAACTTCTTGTTTAATAACCAGTTTCTATAAAGGTTAAATCATCTTGATCACCTTGATTAGATATATATATGACTGTCCACTACAAGAGGTCAATTGACAACATGCAGCTGTCACTCGTACCTACTACCCTAGGGAGGTAGCATTATCATATCCTGAAGTATGTATCTTAACTTGCAAGGCACCCAATATTGCTAGCCACTTATGAACCTCATTTTCTCCAACAATTCATACTGTAATATATAAATGTCATCATAATCTCTTCACCCTTTCACTGCAGTATGCAACAATTCACAGCATTAAAAGGCAATATATGGAGTCCTTACAAGAATCTACAACAAAGAAAGAGATAAAAAAGAATAGGTTTTGCAGTTTCTGCGCAGTAAAATGTTTGGAAGTAGCTATGAACAATAAAGGATGTCTCAGAGTGGTTAGCAATTTTGGAAAGATGTGCCAAGTAGAAGTGAAAGGGTTAAGGCATCATGTTAGGGATGTGCTATTTTTTATCACAACATAAAACAACAAATCTTTGGTAATAACTATAATAATTTAACTAAATTGTATTACATTCATATAATTACCTAGCTGCCTTATTGGCAATGATTTTCTCGATGAGGCAATCCATGCAGTTTGGAAATGTTGGACAGTGCTCCTTTTTAGGGCAGTGAACAAAGCCAAGATGTTGAAGTAATAAGAGAGTTCTTTCACTCTCTAACCTGTCCAAGGCCTTATACCTGTAATGAGAAAGTATTATATAGTAAAAACATTTTCAGATAGCCTAAAAGTAGTTAGATTGATGTAATTAACACAAAGAACCACA
This sequence comes from Scylla paramamosain, assembly GCF_035594125.1. Classification (NCBI taxonomy): domain Eukaryota; kingdom Metazoa; phylum Arthropoda; class Malacostraca; order Decapoda; family Portunidae; genus Scylla; species Scylla paramamosain. Next base: position 27,779,998 of record NC_087160.1, read on the forward strand.
TACATTAATGATTGTGACATATAAAAATAAAAGCCAGAAATTAAAGTCTGTTAACTTAATATTACCATAAAATGTATCATACTTGGAAGCCACTTAATAGAAACTCAACCACCATACACTCAACCTCAGCAACTTCGGAATATTTGGGGGAGGGGAGAGATATTGCTGTTTGTCCAATGTTGTTGTTGTTTGGGAAGGAGGTAGTATTCCATGAGTGCATACCATGTGAAAACATAATAAAGCAGAATACTTTGCTCAAATGTATCCACTACACACTTATACACATCAATAACCATGACATGAAAGTAATAATGCTGTACTAATAAAAATAAAATAATAGTAATAACAGTAATAACATGAGAGAGAGAGAGAGAGAGAGAGAGAGAGAGAGAGAGAGTGAGAGAGAGAGAGAGAGAGAGAGAGAGAGAGAGAGAGAGAGAGAGAGAGAGAGAGAGAGAGAGAGAGAGAGAGAGAGAGAGAGAGAGTGGAGAGGAAGCGAGAGAGAGAGAGCAGTACCAGGAAAAATTGCCCTGTGTAAACCCGCCTTTTACTTGGGGCAATTTTTCCTCCCAGCTCCAGCTAGGAGGCAATTATTTCATGAAAAGCATGAAAAGTGTAAATTATATACAGTACAAAACTACAAGTTAATGTACTAATGTACACACTACATATATCTGTTTTATCTTACAGTATGTTAAATTATTGTACTTGTATGATAATTATTGTATGTTTGGGAACCCTGAGTGAGGCTAGTGAGCCCACAAGATGGCTGGAGTCTGCTGTTGCCACAACCCCAAACAGTATTACAAGATTTGATACAGCATTTCTAATAGGGCCACATTTACTGAGTTGCCAAAACAGGTCCTCTACTTCCTTTGGTGTATCAGATGATACATTAATTACTCTTCCCATTCCTCACCTGCTGTCCTCTTGGAGAGTCTGTGTGATATCCCGAATGTCCTCCTGAGTGATGGTGCCAGTGGGAGCAATGCTCTTCACATGGTAGAACAGTTCTGCTTGCTCTAGCAACAGTTCCTATATAATAACCAATAACAATTCACATATATGTTGATAAGTTTCATGTTATCAAATTTATATTTCTTTGTGATGCATTAAACAGCTAACCATTGAATCTGTAAAACAAATTAAATTTACAGTATGTCTTCAACACTTCTACTTTCGTTCATGAAGTCACTCTATCTTTCTGTTTTTCTAACACAAAACAATCTATACAAAAATCAACCAACAGAAGATAAAATATATTTCTGTTAATTCACATGACTTACATGGAAATTCTGTCTTGCTTTTTCCGTGATGTCTTTCTGGTGCTGCTCATAAATAAATTGCCTGTCGTGTTCTGAGAGAGAGTCAAAGCTTTCTCTTCCCATGAAGAGCACTCGTACCTCATCTAATCTCTTGCCAGGAGTAACATATCCAGTTTCTGCCAGCAACGCCTTGAATCTATCCCGCATTCTGAAACACAAAATTAAGATAAAATGCTATGTATTATTTAATAGAATCTAAATGCCTTAAGACTATAAGTATTCACATCTCAGTGTGAATTTCAAAGCTCTTCAGCAAGTAACAATCTTTGATTAAGTATTGCAAGTTGATTCAAATCTTAATTTCACAAAAAATAATCACCAAAATAAAATTTTTTACCAAAATAAAACTTTTAGTGGCATATTACATTTGAGATCATAAGTGTGATTTCTGTCACTACTACACTGCATCATCATTCATGATTATTTCACAACATATTATCACTGCACCACAACAACTACATTCAGGCATAAAGTATGTAATACTGCTTATAAGACTTCTATTAGATTGCATTACATTACCATTCATAATCTATTTCATAATGAATAATTAAGGCAAAAAAAATTGTACTTAGGCATGAGATACACAGCATCAGTAGCATGTTGCCTATTGAAGTAGAGTGATGACAATCGTATCGAATCATTACCTCGTTCCCCCTATTTTATTTCTAATGTGTTTATCATGACATCATATCACCTTTAATAGTATCTATAGCATTCCAAATAAAAAATTGAGGAAGAAAATTGCCTGTACACTACAAGAGGCCAAAGAATAATTACTCAACCTGCCCAATCACTCTCTTCTGAATTCCATTCAATTAATAATAATATATTAATAAATGTTATCAGAACATACATTTGACAAGATGCAATGCACTTTCTTTTATTTGCAAACTGATACAAAAAAGAGAGGTATAACCATCTCAGAAGTCCAGATTAGGAGCTACAAGAAACTACAGGACACCTGATATCATGCACACACTTGGGTTTCTGACTATACCTTCGAGGTAGCCTGGGGGTGGCGTGGGGAGGGAACCACAGGATTAGTTAGAACAACAAAGGTTCATGTGAGTAATATTACATCAATAAGGTTGTAACAGTAAATGTGGAGAGGTCACACATCATATAAAAACAGGAAAAATGGGGTTAACAGTTTTTGGGCCAATAAACAGTCAAAATACTAGTAGAAATGCAGAAATACTCTCTTTCATGAAAGAGACCATCCAATAAAAATTAACTCTGATTGAGGTGTAACACACAAACATAAGCACACATGCATCATGTGTGCAAGCACAAACTCATGCTTGCAGATGTGGACACACCCAGACACAGAAACACACACACACACACACACACACACACACACACACACACACACACACACAAAACTGCTCACTACCTTTGGTATCATCTTCAACTGTCACCTGAAAGACCAGGTTTCTCACCACACATAGGACACAATGGATTTTTCACAAGGAGGGCACATTTACTCTCCACCTTGAGCAAGCTGATAAAGTGTTTGGTGGGCAAAATGATTCAGCTTTTGCCATATTTTTGGTTTTGATGAGATCTTTGCTCTCTCTCTCTTTGCTAGGAGGATACAGCTCATGGTTAAGAGTCCAGCACATGACCTCAAAACCATGTTGAATTACACACACACACACACACACACACACACACAGAAAAATGAGGTGTCTAATGTTTCTCAGCACTGTAGCAAAGACCCTGAGTACAGAGTTCTGCATATAACACAAAATACAGGGAATACTCTACATCATCTAGGTTTTGTGGGTCAGCCCTACTACACATTACTTTCATCATGATAAAATATTAAAAAGAATACACACAACATGTTTGGGATAGCTCTATTTACACTTGAAATAATTAATTGATAGTAGTATTCCTGGAAGTATTTGAGAGAGAGAGAGAGAGAGAGAGAGAGAGAGAGAGAGAGAGAGAGAGAGAGAGAGAGAGAGAGAGAGAGAGAGAGAGAGAGAGAGAGAGAGAGAGAGAGAGAGAGAGAGAGAGAGAGACTAGTTTGTTGAGAAAGAACTGAATGGATATTATTACAAGATATTAAGGAATTCATAGAAGTGCAGGTAAAAACTTGCACTGCCTACTTCTATTCTTCTGAACTCAAGCATGTAGTGCAGCAACATTATCATTCGTTATAAGGGAATGATGTTCATTATTACACAGAAGCAGCCTGATAATGCAGACAGTTCAACTAAAGAGTGCACACATGGGACTCTTGGGGGCTTCTGAATCTTTGCCCCTGTAATGTGTTTTTGTTATGATTGCTTATTTATACATTTGGGGAATACTTTATGCTGAATTCTAGAGACCAAAAACATTCAAAATCTTAAAGTTCAGAGGGCCTCATTATTCTCCCAAAGGATGCCCATGTACCTATAGATGCATCTTTCATCTCAGCTGATCCTATAAATATTCAAAGTGAGCATACTCATGAATAGTGAAACCCTCTGCACATCCCACAAAAACTACTACTACACTGCAAAATCCAGTATAATCCATAATTTTTAAGACTTTAGGTTCCCAGCATTCTATATAAGGGTTTCTCAAACTTTACTGTTTCAGCATGTAACAAGTAGAAGGGAGAGTTTGAATGTTTTTTTCAGTCTGACTTGAGGCAATGCCCATATATTGTCTGTACAAGACCCTGTGTGGTTATTGTTGTCATACTAAAAGTGATATGTGCAGCATGCTTGTTTGCAACCAGTGATCAGTTAAAAATAAAGTTGAATAGTAATAGAAACAAACAAGCAATAAACAGTATAAAGTTATGCATAATGATTCCATGAGTAAGAAAACTACACTTTTTTAACTCTCAAAGGCACTCAAAATTTCCTTTGCCTTGTTAAGGTGAGTTGCATGTATAATACAGGGGCTACATTTTACCTAGCACACCTTCTGTATTTACAAATAAAGAAAAAAAAATAACAATATTTGATTCTGAGAATGAAATTGCACACTCTTATGACAGCAATGTCTCTTGAGTTGCTTTTCTTCTAAGCATGTGTGCAACATGTCAGTCTTTTGTAAAAAATAAAGGCCATTTAAATCAAAGCAAAGAAAACAGAAAGACTCATAAATAAATAAATAAATAAATAAATAAATAAATAAATAAATAAATAAATATATATATATATATATATATATATATATATATATATATATATATATATATATATATATATATATATATATATATATATATATATATATATATATATACACACACACACACACACACACACACACACACACACACACACACACACACACAAATAACTAGATAAATAAATAAACAAATAAACTAGTAAGTAAATCAATAACATTACTCTCTTACTGCTAGTGTATAGTTTTGGAAGTGAATGATCACGTACTAGATTACTTATTGAACACTGGAATTAAAGTTGTTCACAAGCCAGGTAAAGCTTGGAATACATCTGGAACTGAAATCTAAACATATATTAGCACAAAGATTCCACACATGCATCAAGACAACAAATACTTACTCTCTCATTTCTAATTCTGCTTGCAGTGCATTAACGTGGTTTTTGAATACAGTTTCTGCCTCATTGGAGTCAAGGACATCGAATGGAATGCGCGTGTCAGCAGAATCTAATAGGTCTGTGTTTTCTGACCAAGGAATGTCTTCGTTGCATCGCAGGAAGTACCGATCAAATTCAGGATGTTCACTTATCCTCTGCTGTATGCTTAGCCAGTCCCTGTGGGAGAGAAGCATTAGGTTGGATGATTCTCGCTGATTATATTGTCAACACAAAAATAGTCTGGATGACAAAGCAAAAAGCAATGATTTTCAGTGTATTTCATTAACTCCATTCAATGAACACAAATGAAACTAGTCAATCTATCAATCAATACCCAGATACAAATGTGGCTTTAATGAGGTTCTACATGGCAGCATGTACATGACTGCCTCATAAGAGTTAAGCTGTAAAACATAGTGATATGATTATGACCACCACAAACTCTGGGCTTGCAGTCAACACATAACTATGTTTACCTAGTTCTCATAGGCAAAATATCAGTTATCTCATCAATTATATTTAATAAAAAACACAACACCCACAAAACCTTTCATGAATCACGACTTTTAATGAAAATAATCAACCAATCATGAGTGACTCATCTTTCCACATACAAACACAATTATAAAGAAATTACATCTGGTAGTACGATCAATTGTATATTAATCCCCAAGACATAAAACAAACATTCTCCTCATTCTTTTCTGAGACTTTTGGAGTCTGTCCTGAGACTCTGTAATGAGAGCTTAAGTCAGTTCTGTTCCACTGAGTCAGCTGTGCTGCAATGAGTTCAGCCATGTTAAATGGTGAAGTGATGGAATAGTTCCATAGCATTTTCTGTGCTAAGGGATGAGTGTGAAAGGACAAATGAAGGACCCTTGTCTATAGGTAAAACTTCAGTTTTAGGTGACTGTCAGCTAGTTTTTAGATTAGCCTTTTTGCATGAAAGATAAGAATAGAACCAAGATCTGCTTCCCTGAGGTTAGTATAGAAGTAGACAATAAGTTTGACAGGGAATTTAATTCTACTGTGTTTGTGCAGGCAGGAAATTACACTGGCTGGGTAAGGAGTGTTGAGCTCCTTGGGAAATTTGAGAAGATGCTGAGGATGATTTTGGACCTAGTGGCATTCTAGTATTGTGTCCTACTACAATGGCATATTGGAAGATGATGGTATTCCAAAGCTTCTTTTTAACAACAGTAACATTGAAATAAGAAAATACTATCCAGTTTTTAAAGAAAAAAAAGAAAAAGGAAAATTAAGTGATATTTGAGAAACACAAGAGCAAAACCAGAAGAAAAGAAATTATAAACAAAAAAGCATTAGAGAGATGCCTTCAACCCAAATCAGAAGCAGACATGTCCTCTGAGCAAGGTGTAAGGAGGGGGCTCTAGAGGGAGGAAGGAGATGAAATTGAAGATCCCAAGACTGCAAGATGAATTTCCAAAGAGTTTCAGTGATGTTTCATGTAAATCAGAATTTCAATAAGTCAGCAAAAGCTGAGCTACTATTATGCCAACTTATGGAAGTTTTACTGTAGTTGGTAAAACACTTTTTCATTCTAATAAAGACCGATATCTGCATGAGAGGTAACAAAGACAAAGCACTCTTCCCCTTGCCAAGCACTCACACCCACACAAAGTATTAAACCAAATCTTGAAAATACATTCTTAGCAAGATTTAGTCATAGGCCTGCTTTACACTACCCATTCATTATGTCCATCTGGATATGGGTGCATGTCATCAATGACATCACTCAGTTGTTGGGAAAATTAATCAGGGTTGCCAAATATCATTCTGTGAGACTGGAATGCTGCTGCCACTACTTATCAAACTGAATTTGAATTATTTTATTTATTTTGAATTATCAAAATGATGTTTCAAAGAACTAGAGAGGAGCCTCAGGCTTTGTATGTTTTAACATTGCAATTTCAAGCTTAGCAGCAACTTCCAAAAGCTTCAGGCTTTGCATGTTTCAGCACTGCAATTACAAGCTTAGTGGCAGCTTCCAAAAGCTTCAGGCTTTGCATGTTTCAGCATTGCAATTCCAAGCTTAATGGCAGCTTCCAAAAGCTGTCAATTCTCAAGCTTACCATCCCACGTTTAGTGATCAGTGTGGAAGGGTCAGTGTTCGTCAATGAGTGTGGCACATGACAGACATTTACTTTCTAAATATTGCCTAATTGGGGAAAAATCCACTACCATACTTTATAATGTTCATTTGATACAATAAATTATCAGTCTTGTTTACTGATATATGCAATAAACATCATTGTACTCTAAAAAAAACTCAACAACATACAAATTGAAAATTTAATAAGACTACTATGTTGTCAACACTGTTACTTCCCCGTCAGTACCAGTCTTATTCTTGTGGCAGATTTATTGTGCTGTTGACCTAGGTCATTTCTTATGTATCCTCATTGCACTGTTGGGCAGAAAAGTCTTTTGATTACCTTGACTTTCCTACATTATGCAAGAAGTACTTCATCAATTTATCAACACTAACAATTAATGTAGTCAACAAACTCTGTAGCAAAGGTTTAGGAGATAGCCATCATAGTTGTATTTTCCTGAAAACTAAGACAGACTGTTCAACACTTTTCAGCAAAGCAAAGTTTTTTCTCTTATATTAAAAATATAGCCCAAAACTAGTCTCACTTGCTTCTAAAAACTTGTATTAAGGTCTTCAAAATATACTCATTTTTAAGATGTCAGTATATCTTTCTGTAGAAAAGCCAAAAAGAATTTGGTCACTTAAGATTTAGGACAGAAGATACTCTCAAGCTGAGATGGGCTTGTTTCTGTCACCAGCCCACTATACTTAAGTTAGCAGCAAGGGGACAAGGTTCAGGAGCTGTCTTCAAAATTTAAGTTAGAAGCTGTCTTCAAATACTAAGTTAATTAGATGCTATATCTATTTTCAGTATTGGATGCAATATCTACTTTCAGTACACCAAGAGCTGTCTTCAAATACTAAGTTAATTGGATGCAATATCTACTTTCAATACACCAGGGGTAATGAGAGTCTGGGGACAGATGCTGGTGGCACAGTGAGTTTTGTGGGTTGTTTCAAATGTAAGCATAACAGCTCAAAGCTCATCCTGGGGGGGAAGGGGAGAACTGTGCCTGATCTCAGTTGCCTTGTGTACAATACTAATGTGTTAAAAAATTACTAAATTTCTATGACTTAAATGTAAGTTAACCATTTTAAAAGGACAGGCTTAACTCATTTTGGATTAATTTCTTAAAAAGAGAAAAACTGATTTGCTGTAAGATGTTAAAGAATAAGGCTTGGTTTTCAAGAAACCCAACAGCTATGATTATATTTTCACATCTCAGTTTTTTACTGTGAGGTTTCTTGAATACATCAGCTGTGGGTGCTGATACTCTGACAAAAAGGTTCTTGCACAAACCTTGGAAAGCCAAGTTAATTAGGAGTTCTTTTCATGCCAACAACTCAATATAGTGACACCACATAGTGACAGAAAGGTTGGGAAGTCCCAAAGAAAAGGCCACCTGAGAAAGCAGAACCCTCAAAAAGTAGTGTTACTCTAGAAGTTGCTAATGATTTTAAGGGTTCTGACAATGTTGTAGAGGCTCTTAGGTTTGAGGGAGAGGCAGCTTAAGGTGGTGTTGGGGGAGAGGAGGAGGAGGGTGTGGGTAGCTGGGCAAGCAACCAGTAATGTTGCCCACCCACCAATTCAAGCTTGTAACAGTAAGCACCACTTAAGATTCCATATTAACTTTTGTTTCCTTTTTTTTTTTTTGTATAATATATATATATATATATATATATATATATATATATATATATATATATATATATATATATATATATATATATATACTGATTGCCTTTCATAGCCCAGCATGATTTTAGGAAATTAAAACTACTTGAAGGGAGAAAAATGGTAAACTTCCTTGACACCATAGTCTCTATTTTTATTTTTCTCTGCTTACCAAGGTTTCATCAGACTACCTGAGCTGCTAAGCATGAAGACCTTCTGTATTTGAAATTTATTCATAATTTTTTCATCCTGTAAAGACTTCTTAACTAAACACAATATTAAATAATTTATCATAGATCATGCTACAACTAGCAGTAAAGTCTGCTGAAAGGTAAACAATGTCAGTAAGATGGCTGGTAATATCACAGGTGGTATTAACAGATTCTTAGGTATAGAACTTTGGCTAACCCCAACTTTTATGCTTAGTGTTGTTTTTAACTTCCTAAGTCATGCTGAGCCTAGTGCTTAAACTTAAGAAGACTGACCGAGCTGGTTTCCACTTTTTGTTATTTATGAAACTACAACAATTTTTTATGAGCTATAAAGTTATATGTACAAGTTTCATTAAATTTGGAGAAATAGTTTCAATTTTTTTAATGAAAATACGAAAAATTGAGGTTTAGATTTTTAAAAATTTTGACAATAGTTTTCCTTAGGTTTTCTTGAAAACTTGTCACAAGATACTTTGATGGTTTTCTAAGAAGATTATGTGATAGAATTTTCATTTTTGGTTTCGTTGTCAAGAAATATCCAAGATTTTTCTCATATGGATGTTTCTCTTAAGCAAGGAAAAAACTAAACACTCAATCAAAATTGTTACATATTTTTTTAGGTATTTTAATTTCCTTTCTAATGACACAAGAATCATCAAAATTGGACAATAAATGGCAGAGAAATATGCCTCAATAGCACAATGTTTGTTTTGAGATACAAGGCTTTAAAGTTTGAAGAGACACCACAGGCTTTTCATCCATACATATAGCTATATAATACTGGAATTTTTAGATGCTAAATATCATAATGTATTTGTTGTCCACCAGTGGCTGAAGCTGCTTCACTGAAACTAAAACATTACATCCAGTGAATGAGATTTCTTCATTGCTCTCAAAAATTTTCAATCTCTAAGATTCTCTTGCTAGTGGAGACAATGATGAAGCCAGTGGCTATAATTGTACAGCAACAGACATAGCAGTAGTAGTAGTTGGGCCAAAAGAGGCAGAAACATAACCTACATATGGAGTGGGAGGTGCGGGAGGTGAGGTGGTTATATACGCTCAGTCTCACGTGTTCTCTGCTCTCAACTAATATCCGACGTGCTTTTGCCAGTACCTCACTCCTTTAAGGTAAGGTAAGACTTCCTCTTACCCATTGTGGTGAAAGAGAAGAAAAAGTGAAGAGTGAACACTAAAGAGGTACAGAAGTTGATGAAAGAAGAGAGCATCACAAACTCACTCCCTCTCTCTAAGCATGTACAACATACACTGAGGCTCTTTGCAACCAGTCTGCTAGGCTGTGAGAGGAAAGTTCCATACTCCACCATAAGGAAAATTGTTCCTCAAACTTTTTTTTTTTTTAATAAATATTTTTCTACAACCATCTCCCGCCTACAATGACCTGGACTGAGTGACTGAGTGTGAGTGTGGGGGAATTTAAATGGGTATCTAAACAGCATTTAAACATGTATGACAAATTATTGAGAACACATTGTGAAGGAATAGGCCTAAGGATGTCATGAGATGATTTTTGCATTTTTTTATATTTTACGGATTTCCAACTCAATCGGTCCCCTTAAGACAAGTCTGGAGATTACTTAACCTTCTACCTTATGCTTAGCCTAGGTTAAACCTATGCTAAGACTTAGGGGTAGGTGTAGCCAAAGTCTGGCAGATGTAGCCCCAAATTATGAGATGCATTCTCTCTCTCTCTCTCTCTCTCTCTCTCTCTCTCTCTCTCTCTCTCTCTCTCTCTCTCTCTCTCTCTCTCTCCCTAGAGTAACAAAAATGATACTAAACTTAAGAAACAAATGATACAAAGAGCATCTTAAAGAACTAAATCTATTCCCATTAAAACAAAGAATACTGTGAGCTAACTCATCATCAAAGGCATTGATAACATGGACTGCAGTAATTATTTCACAACAGATTTTTCAAATTACACATGATGAAACAGTTGCAAAATTGTTGGGAAATCTTTCAACTCTTATGAATCAAAAAATAATTTTTTCCATCATGTAGTTAATCTATGGAATGTATTTTCTCAAGACATGATAGACTGTAACACCATAGAGACTTTTAAATGCCATCTTAACAAATATTTTGCCTCCAATCCATGGCTAAACAGCATTTGTTTACTAGAGATTAACTTCCTTGCCTTCAGGAAATGGGGGCATCTCATTTCATCTATTTTCTTCCTTTCTTATAAAATTTCCTTCAGGTTTTTTTCTTCTCTAACCCCATAAGTTATTTTTTCCAACCTGTTTTCTTGTACAGCTTATGTTGAAGGGAGTGGAGGGTAAGGAGGAAGCCTTCTGCTTTGCTGTCCTTTTCTTCTACTATCACCCTAATAGTCTTAGGTCAGGTCATCTCATAAGGAATGCAAGGTCTGTTGTGGCCTGTTTTTCTATGTAACTCTCTCTCATGCACATTTTTTTCCTCTCTCCCTCTCTCCTTCTCAGGTTATACATGCCTTTATTAAGATGGCTGGCTGAAAACATAAGATAGGTATGTTTGCCTATTCTTAATGTAATGGAGCAGGCTTTCTACACCATGCAGCACAACCCTCCTATCTATATGCCTCTCAGAGGCTGACTGGCGAAGATCTGTACTAGCATCTCAAAATAAACTGCTACAGGCCCTTTGTCCTGAGGCAGTGGGCGGTCCTTTGCTATGCTGCTCTGGGTAGTGGTGAAGCAGTGTACGAGGTAAATGTGGTGCGTAGTGCCAAATTTGAGCTTTTGGTTAACAAAAGAACAATATCGAGAACACAATTTCATTTTGCGAGAAGACTGCTCATATCTCTGAACATTCGTAACTTGTTACCTCATACCTGGACACACACTGTACAAAGACTCGACCTATAGGAGTGTTATTTGTGACAGATTTGGCAGGAAATGCCTTGGAGAGCCTCACAGGAAGGAGTAACGCCTTGACACTAGTAATTAAAGCAACACAGTGGAACATCGGTTACCAAATGCCTCCCTTTTCAAACATGCAAGTTTTCGAACAAAATTTTGAACTCATAATTGCTTCAGGTGCCATACCATGATTCATCTCTCAAACAAAGTTACTTGATTTCGATACTAAAAGACAAAGCGAAAACTGCTATTTATTACTAATTTATAGTGTCTATAAATAGGTATTTCCTTCATTTTTATGTATTTGGAGGACAGACACAGTAGGTAAGACAGTAATTCAATCCTTGAAATAAGGTAAATGTGATTCTGTTGAAGAGCCTCGATGTAAACAGTTATTCCGAGCCGCCTGTGGCTCTCTCGATGGTCCATAATGCTATCACTACTGGAGAACAACATTTTCCCAGAAATTTTTTCCCAGCAGCAAGATGTCTAAGTGTTATGATTACCTTCATTTCAGCAGTAAGTGGGTTGCTCCTCTATGTATCACTCTGTAAGGTTTCTCTCTCTAGATCAGTAACAAAAGAGAGTGTCTACACAGTCTAAACATTTGATGAGTTCTGTGTCACTTAAGTTCATTCAATACGTCCTTTCTGGATAAATAATTTCTAAGCTGGAGATGTTGTGGAACGGCCATCTTGGTAGTGGGAATGTCTGTCATAAGCCATAAAAACAGGGTGGATAGGTGTCTGGGAATGGATTAATCCATTTTACAATGATTCCTATGGGGAAAATAGTTTCAGTTTCTGGATTTCAGTTTTGGATTTGAAACGGCATTTAAGAACAAATTAAATTCTAGAACAGAGGTTCCACTGAAATTACATAGTTATTTAGCCAATGGTAAATGCATCTCTGTAGCAATGATGACCTTGGCCCTTTCTGTGTCCTGTTGTTGCCATTTATCATTTAACTTCTTAGTAACAGAGCCCCGTGCAGCTTTTTTTCATCATCTCCTCCATACTATAGAAAAAGGACAGGAGAGGAGGAGCTGCTGAGTGGGAATGGCAAGGTAATACTGGCTCAAGGACATAAACACCATGACAAAATACACACCCTTTGCATGGGATCTAAACTGACAATGAAGAAACACAAAATTAAGTGCTTATATTCTTGGAAAATCAATGCTAAATCATTTTTTGTTATAAAACCAAAAAACTGTAAAAAGATTGCACTGTTAACTTAAAAAATAAGAAATATAAGAATTTATTCTTTTGCTCTTTCACCATTTCATAAAGGGACTTAAATGTTAGGCTCAGCCAAGGATCAGCCCAGCCTTAATTATGCTTAGGAGATAAGCACAAGGCTAAGCAGAAGACTGACCAGAAGGCTATGAAAGGCTAAGCAGAAGGGTGATCAGAAGGCTAAGAATCTTTTTTAATACTGCCCCAGGTTCCATGCACATTCTCTACTGGATGAATGCAATTACTGCAGGGTAATCACTGCTGCTAAAGCACAGTGTCACAGGAGACAAATTTGGTCCTGGTAACTCTTGCTTGAGAAGCCACTTAAGGATGAACTCCACACCCTAATGAAAAGAGAGAAGGATAAAGATTAAGCATCTTTCCAGGTAATCTACAGAATGACTCCAGCAAATTGTGATGAATTTTTAGATCTGGTGTGGCCTGGTACAAAATATGAGTAGTTTGGAAATACATGCAATGTGGGTAGATGGGTGGAGGCTGTGGAGGGTACATGGCTGAGGATTTATGTACCTTCTGGCAGATGTTGCTGCTACCTGTGCTGTGATCTGTGGTAAATTATTTTAATATTACTACAAGTATATACAATTTAAAAGTCATACAAGATGAGAAAATAAAATCAAATAAATTAGTATGATCTTGATGAGTCAAATTTTATATATATATATATATATATATATATATATATATATATATATATATATATATATATATATATATATATATATATATATATATATATATATATATATATATATTCCATAAATTGTGGCACCAGCACTCTCACAAATGCACATATATTTTCACTTCAGACTAGATGGATAAATTTGGATGTCAATGATGGTCCAGTCCATCTCCAAACTAACCTACAAAACAGGTTGCATGAAGCAGGACACAACTTTCAGTCACAAAAAGGCTAAGACTTATTCATGAACTATGTGCATTGCCTACACACCATCACAGCACAGAATGACAAATTTTAGTGAGATAAACAAGGGGACATTTCAAATTAATATATGGTGTACAGATTACAGTACTTCACTCATACCTGAGAGGTTCCAAGGCCTAAAGAGTTTGTCTCTATTTTCTATATTCACTTTATTGTTACTGTAAACTTGTTGAAATTATGACAATAAACACTAAAACTACGATAAAACAAGAACTTTCTTTTAGCAAATGACCAGGGGCAAGGAGAGGGAAGCTGCCACACACACTACCCACAGTCATACTGGTGAGGGCGCCACAGCTGACAATGCCACCCCCACCACTTACAGTGATGTTAATTTGGCAACTGACCACGGGAAGGGAGAGGGCTTCTTCTGCTGCCACCATCACCACCCAGAGTGATGCTAGTTCAGTGATTTACAAGGGGAAAGGAGTGGGCTGCTGCCACTGCCACCTGCAGTCATGCCAGTTTAACAACTAATTGGGATAAAGGAGTAGGCCACCACCACCACCCTTGCTACCTAAAGTGGTGCTAGTTTAGCACCTGACTGGGGGTCAGGAGGAGGCTTTCACTGTCTCTACCACCTGCACTGATGCCAAATTAACAAATGACCTGTGCTTGGGTGCTTTGTAACAGTGCAATTCTCTCATAAACTGCAGCAGTGAAATAATCCTTGCTTACACCATTAAGAAGCTATTGTTTAATATTTGCCATAGCTCTGCACCTAGACAACAATGAGTGTGAACACTAACTGGGAAAGATAATTATAAGATGATAACAGTGAGCATTCATCAGCCATGTGTGTAAATAATGGCTTAGCATGGTGTTTTAAGAACTGACAAGGAAGTGATTTGGTCAGGGATATAAAATATATGTAGGTGATATGAACCAATATGAACAGAGTGTTCATCATCTGTGTGGGTGTAAACTCAGTATGGTTTTTTAATGATGGTTACTGTGCAGAACACCTCAAATCCACTTTACGATTGGGTTGTGTTCCTGAAAACCCAATCATAAAGTGATGCACCATATACAGTAAAATCCCTCTCATCCGGCATTCGAGCATCCGGCAGCTTCAAGTATCTGGCACATTTTTCCCCGAGCCTTAAAATCAATAAAAAACAATGTGTAATCTTAAAATCAATTAAAATTCCCGCGCGAGGCATACTTTGTCCCCTTGCCACCAGAGCGCACTGCTTCGTGCCACCCGCGGCCCACTGCACTGTGTTTACTCAGTGACTCAGTCCCGAGTGTGCACTGTTTATCGCCTGACGCCTTCATCATGCCTAAAGTTGTAGAAAAGAGGAAGCATGTTGTGCTTACACTTAAGCAGCTGATCAGATCAGCTGCTGATTAAGATCAGCTGATCTTTGTTATGGTAAGATGCGTGAGTGTAGGGTGGTGATTGTGGACATAATTTCACTTCTATTCAGGTATCTGGCAATATTCAAGTATCCGGCATGACGGCGGTCCCGTTGATGCCGGATAAGAGGGATTTTACTGTAGCAAGCTTAAGGTTAAATTGGGAAAAAAAGGGGATGTGTTCCTAGGCGTATTACTTTTGGTCTCTAATGAATTTGTCCGTATTTTAATATATGTAAATAAATCCTATTCGAATAAGCCATGTAAATGATAACATGGAAATAAAGAAATAAAAGATACAAAAACATTAAAAAACTGGAGCAAAGGGTTCCGGTAATGGAGTTCACCCGTTCATCACCCTAACTACAGTTGATTATCTTCAGTTTCATGTCTAGATTTACACTTTTGGGGAAACTTTTTTTGGATATTTTCACTAGCACAAGATGATGCAGAATGTTAAGCAGACATGGTGGTACACTTAGATAAGGCTTAGCACAATACATAAGGGTAGATAAAGCACAATCACTTCACTATACACTTGATGAATGGTGTGAGTGCAGGAAGAACTGAAGCAGTAGAGTGGGATCTCTCCAATTGACAATGCTGTAACTGACAATCATAACGGTGACCATAAACCATCACATGGCAAGTCAAGGAATAGTAATGAGTGAAATATCATATTATATATATATATATATATATATATATATATATATATATATATATATATATATATATATATATATATATATATATATATATATATATATATATATATATAAACATTTTCAGAGGTGTAAGTAGTCTGGAAATGCTCTGATGTTTTGGCAATCTGTCTCAGACAGGTCAGAACTATAGATATTTTCTGCTATTACTTTCATTTAAGCTCTAATGTGAATCATGTCTAATGTGGGCTATTACCAGAGCCTCCCCCTCCAGTTAGTGGTGATCTGACTGCACAACCACCCATGCATGTCCACATAGTTCAACTCATACTTCTCTGACAGATGGACATTACTGTACTCCCTAATGGCTAATTCACTGTTAAGTGTGTGTGGATTGCAAGACTGCTTTCACCATATAGTTGTTTTATCACAATATGGCCTCTGAGTACCTCACACTATTCTACTGCTACTATAAACTACCTGATAATAAGTAATAATCCATTATTTCATTCATTCCAATTATGTATAGTGTACTTCACATACTTGTGCATTGTTAGATATGTTTTAACAATATCATATTTAGTAACACAATATCATATTTTGTAAATTAGCCATAGTTTAGTGAGTGCTGCAGTGCAAGGACTGAGATAACTTTGTTTTTTAAAAGTCTTCCATCCACTTTAGGAATCCATCCTTCACGCCTCCAATACTTTCAATTTTCCACAACACAGATCACGAATTAACAAATCTAATTACAGCAGGAACAGACAACTATCAATTCCAGCAAATACACAAAGCACATGTGCATATGTTGCATGATGCAAGTGGCAACTTTGAGATATTCCCAACATTCTTGACCTTTTCCTAACCTCTAATCCTTCTACTTATGCTGTTACCCTCTCTTCTCCGTTGGGCTCCTCTGATCACAATCTCATATCTTTATCTTGTCCTATCGCTACAATCCCTCCTAAGGATCCCTCTAAGCGGAGATGCCTCTGGCATTTTGACTCTGCTTGTTGGGGGTACCTGAGGAGGTATTTTATTGATTTTCCTTGGAATGACTACTGCTTCCGTGACAGAGACCCTTCTCTGTGTGGTGAGCGTATAATAGAGGTGATAGTGTATGGCATGGAGGCGTACATTCCTCACTCTTTTTTCTCGACCTAAACCTTCCAAACCTTGGTTTAACACAGCCTGTTCTCGTGCTATATATAATAGAGAGGTGGCCCACAAAAGGTACTTGAACCTTCCATCACCAGAATCTCATGCACTTTATATTTCTGCCCGGAACCATGCCAAGTCCAACTAGCTAAAAACTCTTTCATTGATAGAAAGTGTCAAAATCTTTCAAGATCTAACTCCCCTCGTGACTTCTGGCATCTAGCCAAAAATATCTCCAATAACTTTGCTTCTTCTTCTTCCCCTCCTTTATTTCAACCAGATGGCACCACTGCTATCACATATATCTCTAAAGCTGAACTCTGCTCAGAACTTTGCTAAAAACTCTACCTATATAAAGTTTTTGAATCTATCCTCAACAGGAGGATAGATCTTGCTAACTGCATGCCTCCCCTCCTTCCGCGGCCTTGCTGCACAAGACTTTCTTCTTTCTCTCACCCCTATTCTGTCCACCTCTCTAACACAAGAGTTAACCAGTATTCTCAATCATTCATCCCTTTCTCTGGTAAACTCTGGAACTCCCTGCCTTCTTCTGTATTTCCACCTTCCTATGACTTGAATTCCTTCAAAAGGGAGGTTTCAAGACACTTATGCACCAATTTTTGACCACTGCTTTGACCCTTTTATGGGACTGGCATTTCAGTGGGCATTTTTTTTTATTAGATTTTTGTTGCCCTTGGCCAGTATCCTTCCTACATAAAAAAAAAAAAAAAAAAAAGGAAGATTCTTAAACATCTACCACTTCACAACCTTCTATCTGATCGCCAGTATGGGTTCCATCAAGGCCGCTCTACTGATGATGATCTACCTTTCTTTACTGAGTCTTGGTCATCCTCTTTTAGAGATCTTGGTGAAACTTTTATTGTTGCCTTAGACATATCAAAAGCTTTTGATAGAGTCTGGCACAAAGCTTAGGTTTCCAAACTATCCTCCTACAGCTTCTATCCTTCTCTTTGTAACTTCATCTCAAGTTTCCCTTCTGACCATTCTATTGCTGCTGTGGTAGACAGTCACTGTTCTCCTAAATCTATTAACAGTGGTGTTCCTCAGGGTTCTGTCCTGTCAGCCATTCTCTTCCTATTATTCATCAATGATCTTCTAAACCAAACTTCTTGTCCTATCCACTCTTCACTGATGATACCACCCTGCACTTTTCCATGTCTTTTCCTAAATGCCCAACCCTTCTGGAAGTAAACAGTTCACACAGGGAAGCCACAGAATGCCTGACTTCTGATCTCTCTAAAATTTCTAACGGGGGAGAGCAAATTTGGTATTGTTCAATGCCTCAAAAAACTCAATTCCTCCATCTATGAACTCGACACAACCTTCCAGACAACTACTCCCTCTTCTTCAATGACTTTCAACTGTCACCCTTTTCTACACTGAACATCCTTGGTCTATCCTTTTCTTATAATCTAAACTGGAAACTTCACATCTCATCTCTAACTAAAACAGCTTTTATGAAGTTAGGCATTCTGAGACATCTCCACCAGTTTTTCTCACCCCCCACCCCCCCGAATGCTAGCTCTGTACAAGGGCCTTATCTGTCCATGTATGGAGTATGCTTCACATGTCTGAAGGGGCTCCACTCATACCACTCTTTTTAGACAGGGTGGAATCGAAAGTTTTTCGTCTTATCAACTCCTCTCCTCTAACTGACTGTCTCATTGCCGTAATGTTGCATCTCTAGCTATCTTCTACTGCTATTTTCATGCTAACTGCTCTTCTGATCTTGCTAACTATATGCCTCCCCTCCTCCCACAGCCTCGCTGCACAAGACTTTCTTCTTTCTCTCAACCCTATTCTGTCCACCTCTCTAATGCAAGAGTTAACCAGTATTCCCAATCATTCATCCCTTCCTCTAGTAAACTCTGGAACTCCCTTCCTACTTCTGTATTTCCACCTTCCTATGACTTGAATTCCTTCAAGAGAGAGGTTTCAAGACACTTATCCTTCAATTTTTGACCACCACTTCAGCCTCTATTCGGGACCAGCATCTCAGTGGGGTTTTTTTATTAAATTTTTGTATGCCCTTGACTAGTGTCCCTCCTACATTAAAAAAAATAAAAATAAAAAATAAAAAATATAAAAAAAATAAAAAAAGACCTATGCACATCAAACAGCACCCACACACAGCTCTGTTTACCTGCAGCACCTTAGTTCAAGACCAAGAAAATGGACTGTAACAAAGAAAAAGAAGGAGATCGAGATCTAAGGAGGCAAGTAAAGAGATTACAGTAGAGTCTCTAAACACGAATTCTTCTGAATCTGAATGGCATATGAATATATCTTTAATTCTGAAAATTTATTTTCCTCTATACATGAACATCTCTCACACATGATCTTACTATCTTCTTCACCAGCCCATCATCCTCCATTTCCTCAACATGATCATACCATCTCAACACACATTACTCTGCCCATCCTACTGAGTCTCTCACAACACCCATTCTCCTCACTTCCTAATTTATACTTCTGTTTGTCTAAGTTACTCCATACATGCACCTTAGACATCTCATCTCCATTACATTCAATTTCTTCTTATCTGTTACTCCCCTGCTCCATGTCTCAGCATCATACAGTGCATTAGGCACTACTATTCCTTTCTGCAATATTCTCTGTATATTCAATCCAAGTGGCCTACTCTCAGTCTGTTCATACATACCCTTATTTTGCTTCTTTCACCCTAGCTCTAACCTCTATTTCAACTCCTCCATCTACTGCTACTGAAGATCGAAGATATCTGAAATAGTTTATCTCCTCCAACTCCTCATCATTGAGTCTTTCATTCATCCTACCATCTGCCTCACAGGTACATCTCATTACTTACTCTTTCCAACATTACCCTTTGGTTTCCTTCTACACACCCATCCAAACTGCTCTAGCAGCTAACTTCTCCTCTGCATCTCCCACCAACGTTGAGTCATCCACAAGCAGCAATTAATTCATGCTCCATTCTTCACCCTTGGCTCAAAAATTAAAATAAAATATTTCCAGGCTACCTATTACATTAATTTTTTTGTGCATATAACTAAAAGTAATAAATACACAGCTCATATAAAATCAAAAGGATAATGAATAAAAACAGGTACAGTGCAGTAACATTCATAGAAAAAAAAATATTAAAAAAAATCACACTAAGCGATTGTTTACACACACAGCTGACAAATGCTCACTGTTGATATCCCTGTGGATAGTGGTGGTGGCGATGGCAGCTGTAGCCAGCCTTTCTCCTCACTAAACTAGCGTCACTGTTTACAGCAGCAGCAGTGGCTGCAGCCAGCCTTTCTCCTTACTAAACTCACATCACTGTATGGTGGCAGTGGTGGTAGCTGCAGTCTGCCCTTCTCATTAAACTCATATCAGTGTATGATGGCAGCAGCCCATCCTTTTCACTAAACTCATATCACTGGATATGGTGGTAGCAGCAGCAGCCAGCCCTTCTCTTTACTAAACTCACAACAATGTGTATGGCAGCAGCTTCTGCCACCTGTCCTTCTTCTCACTAAACTCACATTACTGTACAAAACAGTAGCAGTGGCTGCAACCCATACTTTTCACTAAACTCACATCACTGTTTATTGCAGTAGCAGTGATGGCAGTGGAGGTGGCAGCAGCAGCCCACCATTCTCCTCACTAAACTTGCATCACTGGGTTTGACAGTGGTGGCAGCTGCAGCATGCTGTTCACCTCATTAAATTAGCATTACTATGGGGCAAGCAGCAGTGGCAGTGGCAGCGGCAGCAGAACACTCGCTTCCCTGATATTGATGTCATCTTGTTATGTGACACAGACTTCTCTGTGGCTTGTTGCAGCCCATCCTCACATTAGGCTTTAAATTCCCACCATCAAAGTATGGCTTGGAGGCAAACAGACCCCCACCATTAGACACAATTTGCATTAGAATACTGTGCATTTGGAGCAAGCTGACAGTAGTTCTCAGCACTATTAAATATCAACAAACACAGGGTGATTTTTTTTTTGGAAAAAGCCCAACATAAGATGAATGTACACAAACATTTTCAAAGCATAAAAGCCTTTTGATAAGAAAAAATATTAACATGAAGGCAACACAAACACTTGCTAGATGATGATGTCATCAAGAGCTGTGCTCTGCTGTTGAGGTACAATATTACTATATTCTTTACTCTTATAATTTTCTGATCAATTTGTAATTATTATCTTAGTAATTCAACAGCTTCTAATGAGCTACATGAATGAGGATAGTTAGATGTCTGGGATCACATGCATGAGCACTCAGCGATGGTCAGTTAAGCTTCAGACAAACATTCATAAAAATATATGATTAGATTTACATTCTAATACATTGTACTATGTTATATTTTATATTAAAATAAAACAAATGACACACTGAAATTCAAGTGAAACCTCAGTTACCAAATGCCTCCTTTTCCAAACAACTTAGTTCTCAAACAAAATTTTGAACTCAAAAGTGCTTCAGTTGCCATACCATAATTTGATTCTCGAACAAAGTTACTTGATTTCAAACACTAAAAGGCATAGCAAAAGCTGCCGTTTATTACTAATTCATAGTTTCTATAAATATTGCCTTCGTTTTTACATGTATATTTGGAGGAGAGATACAGTGGATAATAAAGTAGCTTAATCTTTGAAATACAATAAATGTGATCCCATTGAAGAGCCTCAATGTAAGCAAACAGGATTCAGCTGGTTCAGGAGTATTCCCGAGCCACAACGTCATCACTATTTCAAGTGCATTTTCCCCAGTAGCTTTTCCCAGCAGCAAGATATCTAAATGTTATGATCACCTTCATTCTGGCAGTAAGTAGGTTGCTCCTCTCTGTGTCACTCTATAAGGCTTCCCTCATTAGATCAATGACAAATAAAATACCTGCACAGTCTAAACAATATCCTATGATGAGTTCTGTGTCTCTAAGTTCATTCAGTACATCCTTTTTGGATAAATAATTTGAGCTGGAGATGTGGAATGGCCATCTTTGCAGAGGGAATGTCTGTCATCAGTCACTAAGACAGGATGTACAGGTGTCTGGGAATGGATTAATCCTTTTTAGATTGATTTTTATGGGGAAAATAGTTTTGGTTTCCAAACATTTAAGATTCTGAATAACATTCAGGAACAAATTAAGTTCAAGAACCGAGGTTCCATCATACATAGCTACAACCACTTGTGAATGTCTCTGTTGCCACTGAGTGAAACCTGAAAATTGTGACAACACTCTGAATAG
Organism: Scylla paramamosain; assembly: GCF_035594125.1. Lineage (NCBI taxonomy): Eukaryota > Metazoa > Arthropoda > Malacostraca > Decapoda > Portunidae > Scylla > Scylla paramamosain. The sequence goes on from NC_087160.1 coordinate 27,802,395, forward strand.
GCAACTGTACTTCATAACACTGACTTTCCATCCTTCATATACTACTTCTTCCCATTCATGCTTATCTAAAGATTTCCCTGTACTAAAGAGATCATGCAAGAAAATACACTACAGTTCTTCCTTCCAGTTCACCATGGTCTCTCTCTCTCTCTCTCTCTCTCTCTCTCTCTCTCTCTCTCTCTCTCTCTCTCTCTCTCTCTCTCTTACAAGCTGCTCTTCTGCAATGATTATATCTTTACCTTGTTCTTTTATTAGTTAATTCACTTGTTTATTTATCTATTTACTTATCTATTCATTTGTTATTGTTATTTTACGCATGCAGGAAAGGGCAGATTATGTAAACAGTAGACCAAAAAATCACTTTAGATTATGGCTACTTTTTTTCTATAATCTACATAACTTACCCTTTCCAGCATGTACAAGACGGCAATAATGAATCAATTAACCAATTAATGAATTAATTAATTAATTTACTAAATAATTATTGCAAATGATAAATACTAACCCAGAATAGTTACCTGGCTATATTAAAGAGTATTATTTCCCAGAGACTAACACATATCTTTGGGATTTATGTTCTAACTTATTTTCTCTGCCAAACAAATTCACTACAAGGTCCTCACTATTATTTTTTCCTCTTCCAGACATGGTTTTGTAGCAGTGGCATTTATTTCAGCAGATACTTTCATTATGGGCCAACAAGTCTCCAGGTATCTGTTCATCCTTTATAAAAATACCTATGGATACATATATGCAACATCATTATGAGCACTAAGATCACCATAACTGTTACTGCTACATAACTTTCCATGCAATAAAAGCATAGCTATCTTTTAAACCTTGAGCCTTAATATTTCACACACAATTTTAATGAAAAAAATAATCAACAATTTTATGATGTATGTCATCAACATTTAACAGACTGAAGTTTGCAAGTTTGTTATTAGAACTTAACACTCACTTAAATTTTGTTGCTGTGCAATTATCCCATTTACTGATGCTTCAGATAATGCAAACAGTTTACAGTCTTACGACACAAAGAAAGGTTCATGTGCTGTTTCGGTGTGCTGTTTCGGTGTGTGTGTGTGTGTGTGTGTGTGTGTGTGTGTGTGTGTGTGTGTGTGTGTGTGTGTGTGTGTGTGTGTGTGTGTGTGTGTGTGTGTGTGTGTGTGTGTGCAGTCATCTGCTGGTCACCCAGCCAGCCATTACCCTATGGAAAGAGCTCAAAGCTCAGTGACCGATCTTTTGGACTGAGACCACTTACACATCACACACTGGGACAGCAAGGTCACAACCCCTTAGGTTACATCCTGTACCTACTTGCTGCTAGGTGAACAGGGGCTACACATTAAGAGGCTTGCCCATTTGCCTTGCCACGCCAGGGATTCAAACCCGGGCCTTCTTGGTTATGAGTTGAGCATGCTAACCACTGCACTATGCGGTGTGTGTGTGTGTGTATTTACCTAGTTGTATTTACCTAGTTGTGTTTTACAGGAAAAGAGCTATGCTTGTGCTGTCCTGTCTCCATATCTAAAAGCATCCAGCTTAACTTTAAATTCAAGAATATTTTTTGCTTGTACCACTGTTTCATAAGTTGTTCCATATTTCTATGCTTCTATTTGGGAAACCATATTTCTTGACACCTCTTCTACTTGCTGTTTTCTTCAATTTCACTCCATGTCCTCTTGTATCTCTTGAGTCCCACACAAATAAGTCTTCTTTGTCAACTTTATCCTTACACTTTAAAGCTCTGTATATAGCAATCAGGTCTCCTCTTTCTCTTCTCTCTTGTAATGATGGAAGCTTCAATCTCCTTAATCTTTCTTCATAGGTTAAATCTCTCAAATTTGGTACCAATTTGGTTGCAGCTCTTTGGATCCTTTCTATTTTCCTTATTTCCTTTTTATAATGGGGTGACCAAACAATTGTGGCATATTCCAGTTTTGGTCAAATCACATATTCCATCAACTTTTTCATCATCTCTTCATCCATGTAGGCAAATGCCCCTTTCATCTTTCTTAGTAACTTATAGGTTTCCCCAACTATTTTGTTTACATGTTTTTCTTATGATAAACTGTCAATGACTGTAATTCCCAAGTCTTTTTCTTCTTTGGTTTTCTTAATTTCCACTTCTCCCATGGTGTAGGAACTTGTCAATCTTCTTTTGCTTTTTCCTAATTCCATCACCTTGCATTTCTTTGCATTGAATTCCATTTCTCATTTCTTACTCCATTTATATATCTTATTTAGATCTTTCTGTAATATTTCACAATCCATATTGTTTTCCACTCTTTTCAATAATTTTGCATTGTCTGCAAACAGACTTATATAACTGTCAACCTCATCCACCATATCGTTGACATACACCAGAAACATTACGGGGGCTAAGACTGTCCCCTGTGGTACTCCACTTGTAACTCTACACCATTATGATTTTTCTCCCTTTTATTACTGTTCTCATTTCTCTATCCCTAAAGAAGTCTGTAATCCAATTCAGTGTGTTTCCTTACAAACCCCCTATATTTTGAATTTTCCATAGCAGTCTCTGGTGTGGTACCTTATCAAATGCTTTTTCTAGGTCTAAATAAACACAGTCTGCCCAACCCTCTCTCTTTTGAATTATATCAATTGCTCTACTGTAAAAGCTCACTAAATTCGTGACACAAGATCTTCTACTTCTGAGACCAAATTGTCTGTCAGTCAATGTATGTGTTTCTTCTAAATATTCCATCCATTTGTTTTTAACTATTCTTTCCACCACACTTGTTAAGGACACTGGTCTGTAATTCAATGGATCTTCTTTATTACCTCCTTTAAAAATGGGCACAAGATTGGCTCTCTTCCAGTCTAAAGGAATTTTTCCTTCTTTAAAAGAACATACTATGGTATTGTGTATACCTTCTGCCAGTTGTTCACAACATTCCTTAAGTATCCAGTTGGACACTCCATCTGGTCCTTGAGCCTTATTTACATCCAAATCTCTCATAATCTTCTTAGTTTCACTTTATTTACATCCAAATCTCTCATAATCTTCTTAATTTCACTTATGTCCACCTGTATCTCTCTCATCACATTGTCTCTGTGCCATGCTCTTTCTCCTTCAAATTTGCTTTCTTTGGTAAACACTGATTGGAAGCACTTGTTCATTAATTCTGCTTGTAATCATGTATCTGCATATGTAACATCATCTTTCGTTAATTTATCAATTGTTTGCCTGTTTTTCATCTTCCCATTCGCATATCTGAAGAATAACTTTGACTCATCTTTGCATTTGTTAACTATCTTTCTCATAATTCCTTTCTTCATCTCTCAGGATTCTGATATATTCGTTTCTTACCTTTCTTGAAATCTTCCCATTTCTCACTTCCTCTATTTTTCTCCATCTATTCCATGCTGCTTCTTTTTCTTTTCTTGCTGTTATACATCTCGTATTAAACCAGTCTTTTTTCCTTTTCTCTTCCTTTGTTTTGATCTTTGTTACATATCTACTGACCCCTTCAGAGTGTGTGTGTGTGTGTGTGTGTGTGCGTGCGTGCGTGCGTGCGTGCGTGCGTGCATGCGTGAGTGCGTGCATGTGTGTGTGTGTGTGTGTGTGTGTGTGTGTGTGTGTGTGTGTGTGTGTGTGTGTGTGTGTGTGTGTGTGTGTGTGTGTGTGTGTGTGTGCAAGTGTGTAAAACACCTATTGGCATTAGCCAAAAATCTTAAAATCAGAATAAAAATCTGCAAACTGATGAAAATAAAGATATTATATTCAATTATACAAAACATGCCTATATTGGAACTGTACTCACCCATCTTCTAAACTCTGTAGGTCAGGGAAGAATTCACGTAGAATGGAGGGCAGCAGGTCCATGTATCCTTCCACTTTCCTTTGCAGGTACTCCTCTTTCAATTTTTTAACATGTCGACGGAACAACTTGGCCGCTTGGTCCATACCAAAGAGGTCCACATAATGTATAAAATCAGGATTTTGAGCAAGTTTTTTACTAGTTGAGGCCCATATAGACCGGTAGTCAAGAACATGTGTGCGCACTAATCTTTGGAAGGCATCTGTTGCTACATCAAGAATTTCCTTTCTATGTCTCGCTGCCTCATAAAATGGAACAATTCGTATTCGTCCTCTGTTACGATCCACTAAGTTTGCTAGTGTCATGAATGCACAGTCCACATTAACATTTTCATGAGCTGAGGTTTCCACTAAAGGGATATTACCCTTAAATTCCTTTCTGCTGGCTAGTTTCTCAGCTTCCTTCACATACACCTGAAATAAGATGATAAATTTTAGTGTTTAGAACAATATATTATTTTATAGCAATTATGGAGTCATCACTTAAAACAAAAACCAACACTTGAAACACAAAGTAAAATATACAGATTTTAATCTTACAGAAAACACAAACACATGCTAGTGGTACAGTTTAATGAAATAACAAGCAATGAAACTTTATTGCAATATGAATATGCATGCCTTCCCAAGTAAAATTTGAATTCATGTGATAGAATTTGAAGAGATTAAGTTCAGTAATCACTGCATGAGGAACATATGAAATAAAAACAATCAGAAATTATGCTTTAGTTGATAAATTTAGTGTTATATCAGCTGTGTGGCTGTTAGGAATAGGTAGAGTAGGGAATATTATACCATAGTTTTTTTTTTTTTTTTCCACTTGCAGCCTGGGAACCAAGCAGAGTTCAACACTGTTCTCATGGTTCAGTGTGGAAAAGAGATGTTGTAGATATATGTATATTAATCTAGGAAGGCTTAGGGTGATACATTATATCTCTTCTAATATAACATGTTTATTTCCACTATTATTTATTAAGTCATTTTCCAACACATGTAACAACAGTGTCCAGTAAAGTTCCTGTATTGTCCATATGGTCACCCCATTAGCAGGCAGAAGCTGCCAGACAGTGTCAGAGGGAGACATGGGCAGAGAGGGCTAACAAATGTTCCAAGCCTGATGTAGGTTGTCTGTATAAATGTGTACTTAAGGACAAATACAGTGTTAAAAGCCACATGGAATTTACTACAAATTCCTGGTGAGTTCCCAAGTCCATAAAAGGAGGAGGAGGAGGAGGAGGAGGAGGAGGAGGAGGAGGAGGAGGAGGAGGAGGAGGAGGAGGAGGAGGAGGAGGAGGAGGGAGGAGGAGGAGGAGGAGGAGGAGGAGGAGGAGGAGGAGGAGGAGGAGGAGGGAAGAGGAGGAGGAGGAGGAGGAGGAGGAGGAGGAGGAGGAGGAGGAGGAGGAGGAGGAGGAGGAGGAGGAGGAGGAGGAGGAGGAGGAGGAGGAGGAGGAGGAGGAGGAGGAGGAGGAGGAGGAGGAGGAGGAGGAGGAGGAGGAGGAGGAGGAGGAGGAGGAGGAGGAGGAGGAGGAGGAGGAGGAGGAGGAGGAGGAGGAGGAGGAGGAGGAGGAGGAGGAGGAGGAGGAGGAGGAGGAGGAGGAGGAGGAGGAGGAGGAGGAGGAGGAGGAGGAGGAGGAGGAGGAGGAGGAGGAGGAGGAGGAGGAGGAGGAGGAGGAGGAGGAGGAGGAGGAGGAGAGAGAGAGAGAGAGAGAGAGAGAGAGAGAGAGAGAGAGAGAGAGAGAGAGAGAGAGAGAGAGAGAGAGAGAGAGAGAGAGAGAGAGAGAGAGAGAGAGAGAGAGAGTGAGTTGAGGAGGAGGAGGAGGAGGAGGAGGAGGAGGAGGAGGAGGAGGAGGAGGAGGAGGAGGAGGAGGAGGAGAGGAGAGAGAGAGAGAGAGAGAGAGAGAGAGAGAGAGAGAGAGAGAGAGAGAGAGAGAGAGAGAGAGAGAGAGAGAGAGAGAGAGAGAGAGAGAGAGAGAGAGTTGAGGAGGAGGAGGAGGAGGAGGAGGAGGAGGAGGAGGAGGAGAGAGAGAGGAGGAGGAGAGAGAGAGAGAGAGAGAGAGAGAGAGAGAGAGAGAGAGAGAGAGAGAGAGAGAGAGAGAGAGAGAGAGAGAGAGAGAGAGAGAGAGAGTGTTGAGTAGTGTCAGACAACATTGGTGGCAGCAGTGGGATGAATTGTGACCAGTGACTGATAAACTACAGTATGAATTATTAATACTCACTGTATAGTGATTTATAATGCTCATTATTATGTAACAAAATCAGTGGGTAATGACTGTTACATATAAACCTTCCCTCTCTCTCTGTGGTAATGCACAAATGCACAAACACCCAATGAGTGACAGCCAAGCTGATGGTGCAGACACAAACAACTCCCACAGTACCACATTACTCTGACAAGTTGGTGGAACATATCTTCACAGGTGCAATTAACCAACCTCTGAAGTGGATGTGGTAATATTATGAACCCCAAGGGATTGACCAGAGATTAATCTCACGTCACAATCACCTAACAGAAATATCTTGACAAGTTTTCATTGAGAACAATCCTTGACTTCAAAGACGGGAACGAGTGTTGTGAACAATCTTTAACTTCAAGGATGGGGCCAAGGATGAGTGCCAAGAATGATCTTGAGTACAAGCTTTGAGGACAATCCTTGAGGAAGTGCTTCAAGGATGAGGCTTGAGTCTTCAAGGATAAATGGAAATCACTTCCTACTGTTAGCCGGCAGTGAGTACAAGCAATTAGTTTACTCCACAATTACACTTTTTAAATAACATAAAATAACATCACACTTAATTCATTTGCAGCATTTATTACATTCAGCATAGTACCTTACCCTATATTTTCTTTCTTTTGAGAGCACAACCCTCACAATCACAGCAGTGATAAAGAAAAACTATACTATTCCCTACTGTACCTTTTCCTAATATGGCTGAATAGACAGGAAAATGGTATAGTCATGTAGAGATGAATGTGATAACTGAGTGAAGTTAAAAGATGTTCCTATGTGAAGCTAATGTGCAGTTCACAAAATTAAAGTTTATTACACCAAATCTGCAAACTGCACTTTTTATTAAGCAATAGTTGTGTGACTGAGTAGATGGAAAATGATGAGTTTGTTTATGTAGATATGCAGATGTTGCTAATAAGACAAATAAATGAAGCTTAAAAAAATATTACTAAGCTTATATACTTATGTCAGCTTTCCTTAGTATTAAGACTGATATATTAGCAGCAAATCTATGAATATATTATCTTCAGGACAAGACTGAATGGCAAGAAAAAATTTAAAAAATGACACTTAAGTTACAGTTCTTTTCCCATAAGAATGTCCAGTTTCTATGCTTCAACTGTCTGACTTGTACTTTTATGCCACGAAACCAAAACGATCACACAGTACTTGCATCCTACATCTTCTGTTGAGTACAGTAGTCTATCAATAAAATCCTTTATGGTGCTCAAACAAAGCAGTTGAAAGTCATTGCACATGTAGGGCAAAACTGTTAACACACACACACACACACACACACACACACACACACACACACACACACAAATTGTGCATATTAACCATCCTAACATGTCCCTAATTACCATAATCTTATCATACTTAAAACAATAAGAGCTTTCACCATGAACAATGTTAAGTAATCACACATTATTCAACACACACTTTAAGACAAGGATGGATAAAAGTACACATGAACAGAACATGAGCTTAATGCAACCTTATATACCACAACTAGGCAAATTCTACAATAAAAAAATGAGTTACCTCATTAGCCTCATCATTCTTGGTGGTGACAAGGACTACTGGCCGCTTAGTCTTGAGGCAGTTGTTCAGGATGCTTGCTGTGAGTTCCACCTGTCGTTCGAGGGATCTGTTGGGAACTTGTGATACATCAAACACACACAGGAACCCATCCACATTCACCTTCCCATCAGGTAGGACGCGCTGCTCATACTCCTTTTCAATACCTGTTAATATGAGAAAAACAATAGAAATCATCACAAACCCATTTTTAGGCAGCAATATTAAGCAATCAATAACAATTATCCTAAACACACTTATTACTATAATCTTGTCATACTTAAAACATTAAGAGCTTCACCATGAACAATATTAAGTAATCACACATTATTCAACAGCTATTCATATCTTTATTTTTCTTATTCATATATTATATTCACATAATGTTTGCAATATACACAATTTGTTATAAACAATGAATGAAATCAATTATTACCTCAAAAGATTCCTCTGCATTAGGATCCCATTTAGCCCTATCACAATGAGTTACACTAAGGTCCTTCTAAAATATCAAGATTATGCTATTGTCCCTCACCAGATTAAATTTATTTTCAGAACTTGATCCTCTAATAAGGCCATGTAATGTTATAAAATGTATCTTTTTTTTCAGATATAACAATTACTTTCATTAATATCACACCAACTGTCAAAGCTTTTCAATGCTGTTAGGTTTTTATGGGTGATTTAGTGAGAGTGCTTCAGGTAACACTGTGTCAATCCATTTCCTTTCTTGCCACCAACCAAGATGAAAGCTCCTATCTAGCTATTTGCCCTTGTCTGCTGCAGTCAAGATAAAATCTTACTTATAGTATATATGAAAATCTTCCTTATAGTAAATATACATATTTCTTATAAGAAAAGGCAACTAAAGTACCTATTGATCTCTCAAAAATTATTGCCTGAACAGCTAAAGCTACCAACGTAAGCAAAATAACTCCAACAAATCTGCTCTCCTTCACTGAGAGAGAGGCCTTACCAATCTGGTAACATGCATTACCAATGTCTCAATCCAATTCCATACATTAGTAACCCCCAATCTGGGGACAACCATAAGAAAATGAAGACCTGATTTGGTTATGTTATTATGCCAGAGCAGCCTCATGAGGCAAAATGAGTCAATTCTTGACAAAAGAACCAACCACAACAACATATGAGAGAGAGAGAGAGAGAGAGAGAGAGAGAGAGAGAGAGAGAGAGAGAGAGAGAGAGAGAGAGAGAGAGAGAGAGAGAGAGAGAGAGAGAGAGAGAGAGAGAGAGAGAGAGAGAGAGAGAGAGAGAGAGAGAGAGAGAGAGAGAGAGAGAGAGAGAGAGAGAGAGAGAGAGAGAGAGAGAGAGAGAGGGTGGGGGGAGGGGGGAGGGGCATGGAAATATGTCACTGATGCCTTCAACAAAGCCTATCCATTTACTGCAATTATGGTTATATTTTGTGATTTAAATCCTTCCCTTTGAATATCTAACATTCACCAAGTTGTTTTGCTAACTCTGCTTAAGGCACACAATACAGTCTATTGTAAGCTGGCAAGCAAGATCTGGTCTACCCTGAATATATATTATATATATATATATATATATATATATATATATATATATATATATATATATATATATATATATATATATATATATATATATATATATATAAGAACTCTGGATGCTTTCCCTGTTCATATATATATATATATATATATATATATATATATATATATATATATATATATATATATATATATATATGAACAGGAAAAGCATCCAGAGTTCTTTCTTTCCTTCACTTTATTACTTGCAACATTTCACCTTCACAGAAGGCATCTTCAGGCTACAATATATGATTATATTTAATACAATATAAAAAGATACAATTTTAAAAATAAGAGCAAAAAGTGGTAACACATAAAGAGCACAATAAAAAAGTAAAAACAAAAAACTATCACATGTATGACAGTGGGTCACACTGTCAACTAGAAAAAAAAAATTAAAAGCAGCAAAGCTTTTAACATAAACCAATTTGAAGATATGTCAACTAGAAAAAAAGAAAATAAAAGCAGCAAAGCTTTTAACATAAACCAATTTGAAGATAGACTGCAGCAACGATATAAGAGAGTTCTAATAGTATTAATCTTAAATAAATAAGGAAAAAAAAAAGGATAGTAAATTCCCAAACCAGTGAAAGTTGGTTTGCGGTAAACTGTTGAGTGCAATTGATTATTTTTACAAATCACCAGTACATCTAAAAATGAAACAGAGGCATTGTTTTCTGTGTTACATGTGAATTCAATAATGAGGTGTTTTGAATTATGATAACTGAGGAATTTAGGTATGTCCTGAAGTTGTTTGAATAAAAGGAAGGTGTCATCAACATATCTTCTGTAAAACATAGGTTTGTATTCACTAGGGCAATCATTCAGCCAGTTGGTTTCATGGTGACATGAGAAAGCATTAGCTAGAGTGGGGCCAAGACAAGAACCTATGGCAATGCCATCAACTTTAACATATAAATTATTATCAAACAAAGAAGTGGTCTTTAATTGCTAAGTCTAATAAACTAATTAATTGTTTTTTAGTATATTTAAAATAAGTGTCATGGCCTTTAAATAGTTCAACGCAGCTGATCTGAATGGTTTCATCAAGGGGGATATTAGCAAATAGTGACTTTACATCAAAACTTGCCATGACAGTGATACTGACTTCTAATTTATTTCTTTAACGACATCGTAAGAATTTTTTAAGGTGAATCTATTTGATGTTAGAGGTTCCAATATGGGGACAAAATATTTAGCTAATCTATAACTGAAAGTATTAATGGTACTCCTGATAGGACTGCCAGCTTTATGAATTTTTAAAGAGGATGCCCAGGGACAAGCCACTGATGAACAGGTGGTTAAAAATATCTTAGATATTTAGTTTAAGGAAACTTATCGGTAGCCTTGCTAGTTTATCTTCAAATTTAGTAGTAAAATGAAAGGTTTTGTCTTTAATTAATTTAAATTTTGATGTATCACTTAAGATGTGTTCAACTTTACTGATATAATCTTTCTTATTCAAAACAACTGTGCCATGACCCTTGTTAATACTCCACACACCACCACTCTCTGTCAGTTCTCACCCTTCTACCAGTGAGTGCACACCAGGTTTATTTTACTTAGATCTCACTTAGTTTTTCCAACACCTATCATTGTTGCTCCATATATTATCTTTGCTGTTTTTCATTTCTTTCTAGTTGTGTGATCCAGTCATGTCAGTTTTTTTTTTTTTTACTTTTTTATTATGCCCCTTATGTGTTATCATTTTTTGCTCTTATTTTTTAAATTATATCTTTTAATATTGTATTAAATATAATCATATACTTTAGCCTGAAGATGCCTCCTGTGAAGGTGAAACATTGCAAGTAATAAAGTGAAGAAAAGAAAGAACTTAGTTCCTTCTTTTCTTCACTTTATTACTTACAATAATAATAATAATAATAATAATAATAATAATAATATATATATATATATATATATATATATATATATATATATATATATATATATATATATATATATATATATATATATATATATATACACTTTTAAATTCCATCATGGCCATCCAGATAATGAAGTGATCAGCCAACCATTATCATTGTTGTTTGTTGTGTTGCAACCAGGCACATAATAAATCATCTACAATTTCTCTTCCTCACTAGTTTACACATACACTGTTAGATTGAAATATTTCTCCTAAGAGACAAATTCCATATACCTTATGTGTATGTCAGGATATTATAGGAGTTTGGCCAAAGTGGCATGGCAGATGAAATAAGGATGACAGTTACTGAAGTTTTATGGTAGTCTTCATCAGTTGGTGAAATAAATTTATGCAGCCATCCAAATTCTCTCAATTCCACATACCTTATGTGTATGTCAGGATATTATTGGAATTTGGCCAAATTGGCATGGCAGATGAAATAAGGGTGACAGTTACTGAACTTTTATGGTGGTCTTCATTAGTTGGTGAAATAAATTTACGCAGCCATCCAAATTCTCCTTCAAATTTATTGTATTACTCTTATAACCTACAAAGTATTGTTGTACTGTTAAATAATATTTTAATATATAATTTAGGAAATAATACAACTACAATGGGGATAAGAACTATGCTATTTGCAAAATATAAAATGCATTGTAAACTCCACTGGGGAGGAATCCCAGCTCCCAAGTCAGCATTACCAAAGATTCCAATTTCTGGCAAGGATCAAAACAATGCTGCAAAATTAGTAATGATCACAACCAATCCTAAAATTTGCCTCATTCAAAGTTTAGTAGCACAACAAGCAGGGGATTTCCTATGAGGGGCAGCACTCCAACGATTTTGATATTTCTTAAGGATCCTAGTCATTACAATAATAAGTAGTTATAAAAAGTGCACTTAATGAAATTTCATATAGTACATATTAGAAATATCTGCATATGCCAAACAAATTTAACTTCTGTCAATCTATTAATATCTAATATCTGTTCCTAAGAACTTTCTTGAAGGGATAGCCTTGATAGGGTTCTACATGACAGTATCTGAGTACCTCACAAAAAGATAGCTGGAAAATGTACTGGGGCAACTGTGATCAGAGAAATCTCATATAACTGGGATGTATGCCATGGTTACATTACCAATAACCAGTGCTTCATAACTGGCATACAAAATTGCTTATCATATTCATAGAAACATAATTTGTTTGGAAGCCAAAAAAATACTGAACACCCATCACATCTAGGTGAAATCTTTTGACAGTAATAAGGATATTTACTGAAGCTTAATAAAATGATTTGGTGCAAGGTTTGATGAGTAAATTCCAAAGACACCACTGACAGCAAAAGAAGTGATCTAACCTCCCTCCTCTCTCCACCCAACAAACAATTATATAAAATTATATAAAAAAAGGCCCGGTGCCAAAAAGATCCAAAACTTGAGGTGTGTAACATTTTCCAAGTTTTGTAAACCCTGCTTATGGCACACAACACAGTGTATTGTAGACTGGCATGCAAGTAGACCTTCTCTACCAAATCATCTGAAATAACTCAAATAAACTTCCAAGTGTGACACTATCACGAGCAGTCAAAAGTTTAACAACACAACTCACCCAGCTGGTTTTTGCATATGTACATGAGTTTTTCTGCTGACTGGATCTTAGTGGCACAGCATCTTTTGATGTATGGGTCCATCTTTCCAGCTGGTGGGAAAAGACACCACTCTAGTACAGATATATCACAATGGCCCATGTATCAGTATTAAGACAAACAATACCAAGTTAACATCTAAATGGTACTGAACATGGTAATGATCTCTGGTCTTTAATTCCCAGGCAGAATTTTTTTCACATCTTAACTCTATGGAACAGCTAGCTTAAAATACAAGATTCTGAATTGCAATAATTCTTGATCTTGTACAATAACATAAAACAGAATTAAACTAGAGAGGACTTCCAGGAACAGACCCCAAAAAATAACTGAATATCACATGACAAAGATATTACAGCTTAACCTGTACATATCCATATAATTCTGATATACAAGCTACACTGGTATGAGTTACCTTTAAAGGGCATGAACGAAGCATCATCAATAAATTCAGTTTGCTCCACCACTTGAAATACAAATTCCAAGCCGTCATCTGCTACCCGCAGACACTCTCCCCAGTATAGAAAGTGGTCGTTGTTCACTACACGTCCACTGAAATCCGTCTGAGAAAGAAATCATGAGAAAACCAGATGAGATGCAAACAGTTAGAAAATAATAATAAACAAGTGCATAAATCACCTAAAAGAAGAATGCTATGGAATGACTGGGAATCGATAACAATATATATTATGATTTGCTTCAATCACTAAATCAGTTACAGGAATACAACCTAACAGTCACCGACTCCAAAGCAAAATTTTAAAACATTACAATCTTAAGTAGCAAAAAATATTTCAGACAAAACATCTCCACCCATTGAGCAGGTTCTCACCTGAGACAGGACGGAGATGTGGTCCACGTGGTACTGGTCTGCCTGGGGCTTGGTGAAGCGGTTGCAGAGGCATGATTTTCCAAGGCCTGTAACACCCTTCTCTCTTTCACCCCCTGACACCCCCACCACAGACACCACCACTTGCTTGGATGCGTCACCCCCTCGCCTCGCCATAGCCACCCTTGCAACGGGCTCCCTCGCCCACGCTACGGGAGGCCAGCCCAGGCTCACTTGCTGCCACTTGGGGCTCCCATCATGTGTGCTGAGCCTCTCTGACACCCACACCCATGGTCACCTAAGGCAAAACCACCACCACGTTGTTCTTCAGGGCAACGAGGATAGGCTGCTTGGCAGCGTGGCTGATTGTTGCCCTGCACACAGGGCTTTTCTCAGCCCTCAGCCCACACTGGCTGAGTTCTCATACCAAGTGCTCACAACACATGCACAGGTTCACTACAAAGTTTCTTGACGAAAGTTCTACTATCTTGGTAAAGAACAAATGGGTTGCTTTATTTCTGACTGTAAGCACTGTGGGTACAGAGAGCACACATGCCCAGGGGGATGCTCAAGTAACAGTCAGACTAGAGGACATGGTACATAGGACATTGGCAGCTGCTGAACGGATCATTGTGGCAAGGGGAGCCCAGTGGGCAGTGCAGAGGAGCAAGGGTAGTCAGGAGGCCCACTGGTGACACATCACTTCTTAGCTGCCAAGTAGCATCCTTAATAATCTGAAAGAAAATAAAAATCATTAGGTTTCATTTTAATGCAATTTTATGTTTCTAATGTCCATATCCTTATTTCAAATTCATAAATGAAGAGAAAATCAAAATACCTTTAGTATCTAACTTGCATTTTAAAATCTGATCATCATTTAATATTCACTGTGGAAACTGAAGTCAATACTGGCAGTTGGCATTCAGTGTGCTCCATCAATAATCCAAAATGCAGTTTTCTTTTCACTTGCCCTATATACAAAAAAGTCTGTTTTAACTATCCTCAATTTTCTAACTTCTAAAAATAACATACACCTCAGAAAACACCAAATTTGTATATAATATAATAATGCAAATGATCACAACACAAAGTACAAAGCTGGCAGTGGTAATTATTTCTTAGCAGTAAGTATATAGTAACCAGCACCAACAACCTCCCAATCATGCTTGTACATTGTATTCTGATAACATTTTGAATCATACCAAAAACAACACAAAATAATATATATTGCTACTATCACAACAAATCATCCAGCCATGATTGCTTACATTATACTCCTAAAGAGATGATTATGCCAAAAATAAAACAAGAAAACAAAAGTATAACAAGCACACATCACCCAACCACCCCATGGAAAACATAGTTGTTCTTGACCACACAACCATGCAAGTTCATGTTGTATAATTCTCTCTCTCTCTCTCTCTCTCTCTCTCTCTCTCTCTCTCTCTCTCTCTCTCTCTCTCTCTCTCTCTCTCTCTCTCTCTCTCATATCCTTTCAAGAATACTACCAATTAATTAAAAAAAGTCAACTACAACAATTACAACCAGTTCAGAACTTCAAAGATGCTAAAAAAGATAATAGTTGTAATGATGGATAAGATACATAAAAGTTTCTAACAGCTGGAACCTTGATACAAATCCAATTCACACCTGCACAAGCACCATGTTTCCCCTCACTCACTCTGTCCCTTACCACAACCAGTAAAATCAATAGGAGGTAGAGACAGAGCAGGGAAAGTCACACACACACTCTTTGACTGCTCTCTTTCCTCAATGAACACATCAACTTTCCTACACATAGACACTGTGTCTGTGTCCATGATACTACTACAGAGAAGCAAAGTGAAAATGGATCTTCTCAGTAAGTCCAGCTATCAAATGTGTATCTCTCTCTCTCTCTCTCTCTCTCTCTCTCTCTCTCTCTCTCTCTCTCTCTCTCTCTCTCTCTCTCTCTCTCTCTAATACACACACACACACACACACACACACACACACACTCACTCAAGAAGAGCAACACTTCAAACTCTTCAATCTAATGATCTCTACCCACTCTGGCTGACACCTACTCTTTGAACTCATTTCCTCTCTAAGTCATGTCGAGTTGTGTTTCTATTACAAATATCTTAACACCACACAGATGTTTGGACACTAAACCCCCAGAGAGAGAGAGAGAGAGAGTACTACACTGTTTATCCTGTCCCAGTAATATGACACTGCCAACTGCACTCACACACACTCACATAAAATATATTAAAAGTACTTTTTTGTTCCTTTTTAATAAGAGAACAAAGGATAAGTTATAATGAAGTCATGAAAATTACAACTATTATGTCTAGTCTTCTAACTATCCATCTTGTGGAGAAATCTGTCATTGTGTAATGTTCAGTTTCAGGTCGTCTGGAGTGCCAAATGACTTCCATCACCATGGCACTTGTCTGAAGTTTCTAGGTGTGTGTGTGTGTGTGTGTGTGTGTGTGTGTGTGTGTGTGTGTGTGTGTGTGTGTGTGTGTGTGTGTGTGTGTGTGTGTGTGTTATCACAGGCAGGAAGAAAATGGAGAGAGAGAGAGAGAGAGAGAGAGAGAGAGAGAGAGAGAGAGAGAGAGAGAGAGAGAGAGAGAGAGAGAGAGAGAGAGAGAGAGAGAGAGAGAGAGAGAGAGAAACTCGATGCACTTGAGAGGAGAAAGTGAAGGAGTAGGTGAGAGTGAAGTAGGTTGGACACCATCACCACCAGGAACGTGATAGCCCTCTACACCACCACCACCACAACTACCTTTTTTCTCCTCTAGAGTCTAGACCCACGCACACTCTCCATACAACCCTTTCCCCTATACCTCCCTCACTCTCCCAAACCCCCCACCACCGCCGGCCTCCCTCCCACTCCCTTACCTTCCTTCTTCCCTCTCTCAAGGTCGCTGGCTCTCGGCGTGAGGCACTACATCATTATTATTAACCCACGGCCTCGCGCAGGATGCAAGATGAACGTGGCTACAGCAGAAGGCACTGAAGAAGGCAGAGGATGACGGGAAGGAAGAGGAAGAGAGGGACGGTAAAACTTTCCGACAAGCAAAATTCAGAGAGAGAGAGAGAGAGAGAGAGAGAGAGAGAGAGAGAGAGAGAGAGAGAGAGAGAGAGAGAGAGAGTTCATATATCTCGCCTAGCCACACAAATACGAATGGTTTCCAAAAAGTTCTTCGCACGTACCTTACCACCCGACAATATCGACCGTTGCGTACGTCTCCCCTTTCCCACTCCCCCCACCTACCACCACCCTCTCTCCCCAACTCACACCACGCTCCCTCTCCCCCCTTAAATCCCTCCACGACCCCCCCCAAACATGACTCCCTCCAAACCTCACCCCGCTGGTATATCCCACCACGCCATGACCCTCTCCCCTCCCCACTACACCCACCCACAAACAGCCGCCTCTTGTATACCTACTTGTCAACTCCCACCAACTACTCTTCACCTGTTAACACACACACACACACACACACACACGCAACCTGTCATTCCACTCCCCCTACCAACCTCCCTTTAATCCCTCGCTTCGCCTCCTCCCCCCACCTCTCTCTCTCTCTCTCTCTCTCTCTCTCTCTCTCTCTCTCTCTCTCTCTCTCTCTCTCTCTCTCTCTCTCTCTCTCTCTGATTATATACATACATACAAACCCCATGTATTGATTTCCCGTTCATTCAATACTGTGTGTGTGTGTTGAGGGGCAGGCAGACAGCAGGGTGTGCCGTGGGAAAAGGGAAAGGTGGAACGAGGAGGAGGAGGAGGAGGGACAAGCGGGAAAGAACGCATGGCACACACACACACACACACACAGAGAGAGAGAGAGAGAGAGAGAGAGAGAGAGAGAGAGAGAGAGAGAGAGAGAGAGAGAGAGAGAGAGAGAGAGAGAGAGAGAGAGAGAGAGAGAGAGAGAGAGAGAGAGAGAGGCAGTGTAATTGGAGGGGAAAAGAGGAAGGGGAGAAGAACGCGCTGGGGGGAGAGAGGGGGAAAAAGAGGGGAGGGGAATACTATGGCAGCGAGCAGAGGAAAGAGAGCAGCAGAGGGGAGGGAGGGAGGGAGGGAGGGGAGATGAGGGAGGAAAAGAGGGGTGAGGTGGTGGGACTTATGGCAGTAAAGGGAAGCGAAGAACTAGAAACGAGAGAGAGAGAGAGAGAGAGAGAGAGAGAGAGAGAGAGAGAGAGAGAGAGAGAGAGAGAGAGAGAGAGAGAGAGAGAGAGAGAGAGAGAGAGAGACAGTGGATTCATTGAGTAAGACCGGACGGAGGAGGAAGAGGAGGAGGAGGAGGAGGAGGAGGAGGAGGAGGAGGAGGAGGAGGAGGAGGAGGAGGAGGAGGAGGAGGAGGAGGAGAAACAGGGTGGAGGAGGAAGATGGGGGGAGGGTAGGATAAGAGGGGTAAGAGGGAAGGGAGAGGGAAGTATTGGTGTCCTGTCCGGTCCCCTCTCCCTCTTCCCTCCCTTCATTTAGACCTTTCCTCTTCCTCCCTCGACCCCTCTCCATTAATTATGCCTTCCCCCTCCTCCTCCTCCTCACTGCCATCTCGGACATCTACTGTCTCCTCCTGCTACTGGGCAACATAATTCACTGCCAATGCACTTGTCTTCCTCCTCCTCCTCCTGTTATCTCACCTCGTACTAATATTACTTTCATGGTTCCTTTAATATTTTATCTGCACATTCTCTCTCTCTCTCTCTCTCTCTCTCTCTCTCTCTCTCTCTCTCTCTCTCTCTCTCTCTCTCTCTCCTCCAACTCATTGATTTTTTTTGTATGCGCGGGTGCGCGCGCGCACGCACGCACGCACAAACACCAAAAGTAAATTATGAGAATACTAATGAGAGAGAGAGAGAGAGAGAGAGAGAGAGAGAGAGAGAGAGAGAGAGAGAGAGAGAGAGAGAGAGAGACAGGCTTCTCCCCCTTCGCTTTTTCAAGATGAAATGATGAATGTTAATGATGAAAAATTAAATAAAATGGGTCAAGGACAAGTAATTAGACTACAGTGAAGTTATAAAAAAGCGCACAACAAATTACATAGTGAAATATTTCTTTTAGCTCACTAAAACAGCAAGTGCAAGGCGATAATTAATGAGAGAGAGAGAGAGAGAGGAGAGAGAGAGAGAGAGAGAGAGAGAGAGAGAGAGAGAGAGAGAGAGAGAGAGAGAGAGAGAGAGAGAATCCTCACCAGGAAACCGACACTGCCTCTAAAATCGCCACCATCACACGCTACATACATACATACATACATACATACATACATACATACGTACGTACACACGAGAGGAAATTAATAACTTGGTTAGAAATGATAAAAAAGGAAGCAAAAATAAACACGGCGAGGAAAGAGGAAGAAAAACTGAGATGAGACCGGTGGATGAGGGAGAAGGCAAGGAATGGGAGCCGCATAAAGAAAACTATTTAATCAAAAAAGAAAACGGGACGAGGGAAGGGGAGAGCCAGAACTAATCAATCATATTCCTACTATACTAAGCCTTATATTCTTCTTGATTGATGGTATTAATGCAGTAGATAAGTTAAGAATTCATAAAACACCGCCTTTAGGAAAAGCCGCTACAATCACGTTTCCTCTGTATTAAGCTTTTATACTGGCTAATGGTCCTGTGGAACGCTACCATTCACAAAACATATCCCTGCACAGGCTCCCAACACACACACCCACACGTACATAAACATGAGTACAGCGCATACCGAAGTGGGAAATGTACGAGTTTCCTGAGTGATGTGAAGACGAAACAAATTGTCCAAAATATCTTGTGTATGGAGAGAGAGAGAGAGAGAGAGAGAGAGAGAGAGAGAGAGAGAGAAGAGAGAGAGAGAGAGAGAGAGAGAGAGAGAGTGAGAGAGAGAGAGAGAGAGAGAGAGAGAGAGAGAGAGAGAGAGAGAGAGAGAGAGAGAGAGAGAGAGAATCAGTATGTATAGCGTCCAGTCAGCAACCCACAATTTTTCCCATCCCTGATCAAACCAACTGATTGGACCACAACAAACGTGACGAGATTAAATCAACCAAAGAAAGGCCATAAATAACAGAGCAACAACAGGTGTAAGATCATAGAAAACGACAGCAAAGTATCTCCAGGTGAAACTTACCTCCACACACACACACACACACACACCGCTATCTCCCCTGACAGGCACAGATGTTATTATATAGCAAAGAACTCAAAATTCAGTAGCAAGAAAGGTCCCACAGTGACTTAAAGGAAGAGGAGATGGAGGACGAAGAGAAAACTATCATTCTGTCAATCTGTTTCTTTATAGGGGATGAGTAAGACGGCGGTGCCCTCGTGGACTCAACAAACATTGAAAGAGAAGGGTGGGTCAGTGGCCATAGTGGAATGGCTGGTTATTGCTGACTAACTGAATGACTGACTGACTGACAGACCGAATGACTGATTGATTAGTTCAGAGATTCATTCATTCCCTGATCGACTGCCTTACTAACAAAATGTAGTAGTAGTAGTAGTAGTAGTAGTAGTAGTAGTAGTAGTAGTAGTAGTAGTAGTAGTAGTAGTAGTAGTAGTAGTGGCTTGAACTTCTATCTCAGATAAAACTTTTCCTTCATTTCGCCGCTTTGTGCCCCTCCACACCCACCTGTCCCTCTCAGCCGTTCTCACTCACACCCCTAGACCGCCCTCACCCCGTCAACGATCACCACAGTGGCACGGGATGTTACTGTGGCCACGCCCGCCGCCACAACCAGCCAGCCACCACGCCAGGCCCAACCAAAGCTGTCTTATCGTGTGAGGGATTGCTGCTTACGCCTCGCCTCGCACACCCGCCAGCTGGTAGGGGAAACACATACATATTCTCTCTCTCTCTCTCTCTCTCTCTCTCTCTCTCTCCTCTCTCTCTCCTCTCTCTCTCTCTCTCTCTCTCTCTCTCTCTCTCTCTCTCTCATCGCGCACGTGCATACGCCACCACATCTTTGTTGTGACTCCAGTCCTCAGTATTGCTTTTTATTTCCCAGTGGTGGTAGCAGCAGGCAGCAGCAGCAGCAGCAGCTGCAGCAGTAGTAAGTAGTAGTAGTAGTAGTAGTAGTAGTAGTAGTAGTAGTAGTAGTAGTAGTAGTAGTAGTAGTATAGTTAGTAGTAGTAGTAGTAGAGGTGGAATGAAGGTAGAGGGCGGTGGTGGAGGTGGTAGTAGTCCAAGTAGTAGCGGCGGCAGTACCAGTAGCAAGCAGCAGTACCAGCAGAAGCAGTGGCAACAACAGCAAAAATTGCAGCAGCAGTAGTGCAGTAATATAGTATCCTATCATATACATACTTTTCTGTGCACCTTTCCACAAGTTGATCACCAATACCAAGAGAGGAAGGAGAGAAAAGAGTATCAAGGTACCTGTGGAAATGTATCATACCCAGCCCGCTGTGGAACTCCCTCACTATGCTGCAGTCTACTTTAAGAGAGGCACCCATGACGCCCTTTTTATCTTTGTACCTTATATTTCCCATACCTATCATTATTATTGCTATTTTTTTTTTTCCTCGTTTACCTTTTTAAACTCCTCCTCCGATATCACATAGAAGACGAAGAAGAAGAAGATCTAGAAGAAAATAAACAAATAGATACTGATTGATTTCTAACTTTTGGGTCCGCAACAAGGTTGTATGGCGCCATAGGAGTAAAGGAGTAGTAGTAGTAGTAGTAGTAGTAGTAGTAGTAGTAGTAGTAGTAGTAGTAGTAGTAGTAGTAGTAGTAGTGGTGGTGTCAAAATACTATTCAATAAGCAGCCAAGATACGAAGAAATATATCAGACACACACACACACACACACACACACACACACACACACACACACACACACACACACAGAAAGAGAAAGAGAGAGAGAGAGAGAGAGAGAGAGAGAGAGAGAGAGAGAGGAAGAGAGAGAGAGAGAGAGAGAGAGAGAGAGAGAGAGAGAGAGAGAGAGAGAGAGAGAGACTCAAAAACTAGCTATACAAACAGCCAAACACAAATTAGATCATAGAGCTAGCCGTGTCCACCACAAAGGATGACACGGGAGGAGGAGGAGGAGGAGGAGGAGGAGGAGGAGGAGGAGGACAGAAGGAAAGTTAGACGAAGCAGATGACAACAGGGAGAAGAAAATCATCCGCACAGGGAGAGAGAGAGAGAGAGAGAGAGAGAGAGAGAGAGGAGAGAGAGAGAGAGAGGAGAGAGAGAGAAGAGAGAGAGAGAGAGAGAGAGAGAGAGAGAGAGAGAGAGTCAATATAAGCCAAATCAATCCATCAAATTGAACAACACAGAGGGCAAAAATAAGAATATAATAAAACTAAATAGAAAAAAAGAAACAAGAAACAAGAAACAAAAAGGAGAGAGGCAGCACAGCACTACGATGAGTAAACAACACGTATATATAGATAAACATACACAGACACAAACACAGATACACAAATAAATAAACAAATAAAGAGGGGAAAAAAACAATTGAAGTAAGCACAATGGCAAACAGAATCAGACGAGGACGAGGACGGACTAGGAGGAGGAGGAGGAGGAGGAGGAGGAGGAGGAGGAGGAGGAGGAGGAGGAGGAGGAGGAGGGAGGAGGAGGAAGCAACGCAAAGCAAAGCAAGAAACAACAAACGTGAGGCAAAACGAGAAACTGGGAAAGAGGGAGGAGGAGGAGGAGGAGGAGGAGGAGGAGGAGGAGGAGGAGGAGGAGGAGGAGTCGGGTATTACTGTCTATTGATCTGGTCTAGGTGCGCTCCTGTCTTGTCTATTCCACTCAGTCTGCCCTAACACTGACGGCCTCCACCTCCTCTTCCACTTCACTCCCCACCATTTTCCTCTCCTCTCCTCTCGCTCTTCCCATCCCTACCAGCACAGCATCCACCTCTCCACTCAGTTGCCACCCCTTCCTCTCCCCATGTCTCCCTTTCCAGGTTCTCCTCCACTCTACCTCCTCTCCCCACTCCCCACTCCTCTTTCCTGCTCTCCCTCCCCCTCCACTTTCACAGCTATTTCTCCACTCCAACCTCTAGCTCCACCTTTAAACTGCCTCCTCCTCCTCCTCCTCCTCCTGTGCCTCTCTCTTCCACCATTTCCAGTGCCACCACCTCCAGTGTTTTCCCACTCTTCTTGTTCTTGTTCTTCTTCCTCCTCCTCCTCCTCCATCATCTCCAAAGTGTCTCTTCCTCTTCCTTTTTGATAACCTCCTCCTGCTATCTCACTTGCAACACCCCCCCCCCCAAAGTGTCTCCTCCCCTCCGTCCACTTCCATCTCTCTCTCTCTCTCTCTCTCTCTCTCTCTCTCTCTCTCTCTCTCTCTCTCTCTCTCTCTCTCTCTCTCTCTCTCTCTACCATTCACTGTGCTGCCACCTCAGTTTTCCACAGTGCCTCCACCTCCTCTCCATTCCCACCTACAGCTCCAGTAGTGCCTTCAGTTTCCACCGTCCAGTGTCACCTTCACCTTCTCTACCCTGCCTCTAAGTATTCCCTATCCACTCCTCTACACACACACACACACACACACACACACACACACAACTCTGCTGCCCTCACCTCTACCACCAGCAAGCCACACAGTTACAAAGCCTCTACAAAATCTGCCTGCCTGACAATCCTGTTGCCCCGTCACACACACACACACACACACACACACACAATGACCTACAACAACACGCAGTAAAGGTCAGGCAAGCGAGAGAAAAGAGAGGGTTAAGTATATGAATAAAAACAAGCACATGCATACACACGCAAATCATCATCATAAACAATCTCTCTCTCTCTCTCTCTCTCTCTCTCTCTCTCTCTCTCTCTCTCTCTCTCTCTCTCTCTCTACAAAGGAGCAGAGCCAAGAGGTGATTCTCCGAGTCCTTAGGGGTAAGTGAGGAGGAGGAGGAGGAGGAGGAGGAGGAGGAGGAGGAGGAGGAGGAGGAGGAGGAGAGAAAAAAAATCATGATAATGAGAATAAGAGCGTGAAGATTGACAAGGTGGAGAAGGAAGGCGGTTAGACAATGGGAGCAAGGAGAAACAAAAAAGAACACAAAGGAAGAACGAAAAGCAGCAGACATCCCGGTCTTTACAAGGCAATTCGCGATGAGCTACACTACCTAACCTACGTAAAGTATGACGGGCACGATAGTAAAGGCGAAGGCTCTCCTCCCATACACCATCAAAACAAGAACGGCATAGAAGAATGAAGAAAAGGACAGGGAAGAAAACAAAACGTAGAAGAGGAGGAGGAGGAGGAGGAGGAGGAGGAGATGTGCCTATGAGCCCCTACACACCACCCTGCCAAGCCACAAACTGGTTCCTCGCCCGGAAATCTGAACCTGTGATTACTAGACACGTGTGAAACCAGACCACCTGCCATGCGGAAGACGACCAGGGCGAGGAGGACGAGAGAGAGAGAGAGAGAGAGAGAGAGAGAGAGAGAGAGAGAGAGAGAGAGAGAGAGAGAGAGAGAGAGAGAGAGAGAGAGAGAGAGAGAGAGAGAGAGAGAATTTTTGAGGGGGAGGGGAAAACAAGAGAGCGAGCGGTGGTGTGAGCAAGTCTCAAGTGGGGGATTGGAGAGGGAAGGCGGCAGGTCCTCGCACCTGTCCCGGCACTTCAGACACGCGGCCTCTCTCACTGTGGCCCCGGCGGGAGAGAAGTAAGAGACAAGATAAGAGGAGGGAGTTAAGGGTGAGGCTCCAAGGCCGGCAGTTCCTCCAGCTCGTGACGGTACACCGAGGAAGCCACCGTACCGTTATCAAGTGTGACGAGGCGATCCACAGACTTACACAGCGCGGTTATTGGATGGACAGACTTGACACCGTCTAGTCATAAGAAACAGGCGAGGCAGCAGATTGAACCACACCTCCCGCCCCCATGATGAACACCGCTTCATGGCAAGGCCACGTCGCAGGTCATCCTGTCAGGTCCGCCGGTTTGGCTGGTTTGAGAGGCGGAGTGGTGGCACGCCAGACCTGCCCCTGCTGCCAGACTTCCGCCCTTTGCTCTTCGAAGGCAGCAATGCCTGTGGCGTGATGGGCACGCAATGACCTGGCGGCACCTTGGTGCAGGAAGAGCAGCAGCAGCAGCAGCTTGGTGCGGTGGTTGGTTAGTAGCACGTGTTGCCTCCAGCAACGTCGTGAGGAAGCGGTACCTTCTCCACCACAGTCGGTGTAACACTGCCGCTAGGCGGCTCACACGACAGCTCTGTCCTGTGAAGAGGAGCAGCGCCACGCTCCCTAGGCCCCCCCACCTTGCCAGCCATCAAGCCTGTCGCCAAAGAGATTCCACCTCAGGGTGAGCTGACCCGGCAGCAGCAACAGCATGGAGTGCCACCCGCGCTCCGGGTGTCAGACTTCGAAGCTAACTTTATCTCATCCTCAGCAGGAGACTCGCTCCCCTGCTGCTTCGCTCTGCCTTCACGACCACGAGTGGAATTCTTAGAGCTGAAAGAAAACTTCCTCCCGGCAATAACCACAATCCGCGCCGCCGCCTGGCCTGCCGGGCTCCGCTCACACGCCCCCACATATTATTTAAGCCTCCACCCACACCACACATCCATGTCTCTCTCTAAATTTCAAAGAAAAATATATCCAGTTTTTATTATATAATTAAGTATTTCCTTTAAATATAATCACGCTTCTTTTAGCACGCGGACTATTCCCCGGCCACCTGCAGTCCCCACCTCAACTCCTCCCCCAACCTACTTCAGGCACTCACCACACGTATTCACCTTCCACCTGCTGTTGAGTCACGTCAACTGACTCATATTCCGTATGTGTGTGTGTGTGTGTGTGTGTGTGTGTGTGTGTGTGTGTGTGTGTGTGTGTGTGTGTGTGTGTGTGTGTGTGTGTGTGTGTGTGTGTGTGTGTGTGTGTAGCAGCTGAGTTCTTCCGCGGCAGGACTAGTGGATCAATACCACCCACCACTAGTACTACCACTACCACCACCAACACCTCTTCCTCCTCCTCCTCCTCCTCCTCCTCCTCCTCCTCCTCCTCCTCCTCCACCACCACTCCCCACCTGCCACGAGACTATTACACTAAACATCCACATCACAGGTCACGATGACCCTCTCCCCACAATTACAACACCGACACGGCAAACACTTGCATTCTTAGCCATCACATTACCTTGCTCACGCCTGGAGAAGAGCGACTTTATAAACCAGTATAGCATCACGTAAATAATAACAGTAACATAAACAATAATGTCACGTAAAATCGATCTTGCTACTATAATAGGGAAGGGAGGGACAGAGAGGACAAGGCGGCGCCCCAACAAAGGAAAAGTGGCGAGCGTGGTAGCAGAAGCAGCAGCACCACCACCACCACTACCACCGGCATACACCGGCAGCTCCGCCTCCAGTTGTGTATGTGCAGGGGTCGTTGCTGCTGCTGCTGCCGCCGCCGCCCTCTCTCTCTCTCTCTCTCTCTCTCTCTCTCTCTCTCTCTCTCTCTCTCTCTCTCTCTCTCTCTCGTAAGTTTCTTGATGTACCCCATAGGTAACCTGCTACTGGACTTTAAAGAAATGCCACAAAATATTACGAGAAAGTGTGATAAAGGTCAGTGTGACCATTATGTGTGATTGAAAGAGTCTCCATGAAGCAAAACCAACCTTAACTGGGTTCACCAGTGGCGGCGTGTGGCCTTTTTAAATATTCAAGTCATTACAACTAAATCACTTCCTACTTTACCTACCTTCTACGAGTTTGTTGTCGAGCTGTGAGTCCTCAACATTTATCTGAAAAGCAGAGAAAAAAATTAGGTACACTGTGAGACTGAGCGCAACTGAATAAAATGTGAACGAACACACACACGCACACGATGAAGATGGGCATATGTTAATACTACCAAATAACGCAATAGATCATTTCAATGCACTACCAGGAGCAATATGAGCAAGCTGTATAAATAAACACCCCCAAAAAATACGACGATCTGATATTAGAAAATGAAACATTACGAGTCCTATAAAAAATATAGACGATAGATAGGCGCGCGCGTGTACACACACACACACACACACACACACACACACACACACACACACACACACACACACACACACACACACACACACACACTTTCAACTCAAAACTGATCAAAACAGATAACAAGGTAACACACTGTTCTGTTATAGTTTTGGTCAGGCCACAGCATGAAAAGCGCAATATGACATCATAGTCGTAGTGCCCAGATACAATGCGATCAACCAACCAACCTAACACTGAAAAATGCGACACAGAAAATTATCAAGATCTCTGCCAATAATTAGTAGAATGATACAACGACCGGTTATTCTAGTAAATGGTGGGTAGCACATAATTATGTAAATGTAAAAAAGTACCTGCGTACACTGAGACAAACGCATCCTTACAAGAAAAATGTAATTAGACCAAAATATGTGACAACATTGGAACAACACTGATGACTGATAATAATAATAATAATAATAATAATAATATAAATAAATAAATAAATAAATCAGCAGCACATAACAGAAACTGCGACGAGCACAAAACACTAAAGCAAGACCTTAAGCGGTAGTGTGCTGCCACTATCTCCTTGGCTTGGTGCCGCGAAAATTTGGGTGGGATTTTTATTTCTGTACATAATATAATGAAACTATTGTAAGTTGTAATTCATATTTATCAAGGGTGACATATATATATATATATATATATATATATATATATATATATATATATATATATATATATATATATATATATATATATATATATATATATATATATATATATATATATATATATATATATATATATATATATATATATATATAAAATAGCAGGTCAGGTGTGCCGGAAAAATATTAGTTGTTTCTTAGTGTGCCGTCGTACTAAATAGTTTGAAAACCACTGCCTTAAGCATAACACCCACATGTAAGTCTGCAAAAATTAACCAAGATTACAATTTCTATCAGCAGTTGAGCAACAAATAACTGGCTGCCTAATAACCCATTGTAAATAACAATTACTACGATGCTGAACACTACAAGGAACCTACACTAGCAGACACACAACCTTTCGTGCTCACCTGTCTCTAAACCTTTTAAGCCTCTGAAGGGAGCGGTATGTATTAATCTACTCCCCTCAGTCATATATATAGTACACAGTCTCGCCTGGGTCACCACCAAGTCCCATTTACTTTACCAAATCCACGTGGTGAGATATGTGTTGGCTTTCAGCTGTCCTGCCTGGCCTGGGTTCAAATAATCCCCGCCTTGGTAATCACATGGTATTGCAAAATGTGTTACCTAATCTTTATTCAAAGACTATGTGCAACAATAATAATTTCATAATTTATTCCTAGATTATATAGCAATGCAATATGTGATAACATGTTAGTTTTCAAGTAATATATACAGTAATAGATATTTTGGACAACTCCTAATAAACCATACAACTCTGTAAAATGCATTACCTAGTTCTTTGAAACACTCAAGTCATCTTTGCTGCATACAATACAATCTCTAAGCTCTATGTTTACAATATTCATAGTGAAAAGACAAACTTATTTTTCCACCTTTCACAGGCATAAATCTTTCCTTTATAACATCAACAGCCTTTCCCGCTTACTTGACTGTAACCAACTGCTGCATTTCTTTTCCAAACCTTCGTTTCACACAAATCTTGTAATAATGGTAATACTGCATGAATAAAAAAAAAATTACATGTCACAAAGCACGCTAGCCAGTCTTCATTAATAATATAAGATTTCTCTTCAAATTATGCATCCTCTTACTTTTTTATTGTAATCTTTTACCTTTAAATCATCTTAGCCCGTTCCACATTCCCCTTCCTCCTTTTTTTTTTTAAAGGAAAGCATAACACGCACCAGTATTTCAGTTATTACTTCCTTTACACTTCATACATATGCACAGCCATCCCTTTTGTTGCTTTCATGCTCTGCACTTATTTCCGTGGTTCCTCAGTGCAGGATCACATTGCCCATGTTACATACTCATGCGTACAGTAAGACTATGTACTCATACTATACAGTAAAATGTTTGCTCTTCCACTCTTAACATTACATCATTTCCATTTGTTGCAATTTCCTTTGATAATAAAGGCCGCTTAAGACGATATCATAAACATTGAAAAACCAAACAATACCTATCGGTATCTGACTGCCAAAAACTTCCACATTTGTCTTACTTTATAGCAATTCAAAAACTAATGATATTTGTAATATCTGACACAGCCAATAACTTATATTTTATGTCATGTTTTTACAATAATGGAAGGAGCATATTTATGGCATTTGACACGACAGTAACTTCCATGTTGTCTCTTGCTTTTATAATAACACAAAAACCTATTCATATCTATGGTATCTGACACTGCCAATAACTTCAATCTTGCTTTCATTTTTATTATGGTTTTCATGTGGTAGTTTTTTAGTTTTCTACCTTTCCTATGGTTTCTGGAGTTCCCCGTCTTTCCTTGGGTGGACTCCTACCCACTACCAGACATAATTATAAGAGTATTTTATATTGTCATCAAGTTCTTTTCATTCATCTTGTCCACTGGTTGGAAGAAATACTGCATTCAGATCCTAAATTCGTCCCACATCTCTGTTAATGTTATGAGATTTGGATTCTTCATTATATGAAATTATTCTCTTCCTTAAATCCGTGTTACTTTACAATTAAACACCCTGCTGTTGCAGGGCTGGGTGACCCATAAAAATACATAACATTCCTTCATAAAGATAAGGACACTATTAAATTCTCAAATAAATATTTTCCAATACAGAACAAAGAACAGTATATTTCTTGGTAAGTGAAATCAAAATGGTAATGTTAATCTGATTCCAAAACTCATTTGTTTACTATTTCCCTACTCAAAGGGACTCCCACATGTAGGCCAGATGGCATTGTGCAGTTTCCCTTATTTTCTCATGTTCTTATGTTCAAAGATCATGCACCAATGAACAACTGCATCCCATTCATGACAAGAATTTTTTAGAGCTACAAAAGTTCATCCCCTATTGCATATTCTACCAAAATTGCAGAATACTTATTTCATTAGCAGCACTGCTTTTTGCAGAAAATAATGAAACAAAATTCAAAATATGGTTTTAGTTGTCTTTTATAATAACTACATTCATTTCATTGGAATTCTTTTAACAAAATAGATCTTTGTTGGGAAGGTTCACTGATCTCAATATAGTACATGGATTGGCTAACTTTGCATGAATCTTGAGGCCCGTGGCCACCGTCACTGACATCACTATGTTGGGTGTTTTCATCATTATATCATTATATCCTATGAAAATTTCCTTCGCTTATAATAAAAACTCTGCTGTTAAGTGTTCCCACATTAGAAACAAAACAATATTTTATGGCTTGACTGTATCAAGCTCTAAATACATATAGTTGGTCTTTTAAGAATTACCTGATTGCATCAAGAATTTTTATTATAATTTACAAGAACAAAAGTAATCACAGAATAGTGTTCCTTACTCTTTTCTTGAAAATTATGGCAATATTTTTCTCCATCCAATCAAATAATTATATATATATATATATATATATATATATATATATATATATATATATATATATATATATATATATATATATATATATACAGTGGAACCTTGGTTTTCAAACTTTATTTGTTCCTGAATGCTGTTCAAAATCCAAATGTTAAAAAACAAAACTATTTTCCCCATAGGAATCAATGTTAAATAGATTAATCCGTTCTCAGGTACCCACCCACCATGTCTTAGTGGGTAATGACTGACGTTCTCACTGCTACGATGACCACTTCACATCTCCAGCTTACAATTTTTTTTTTTTATCCAGAGAGGATGTACTGAATGAACTTAGTGACACAACTCATCAAAAGATATTGTTTAGATCATGCAAGCATTCTCTTTTGTCACTGATCAAGTGAGCAAAGCCTTACAGGCTAGCAGAGAGAGGAGCAACCCACTCACCACTACAATGAAGATGATCATAACCCTTAGAAATTTTGCTGCTGGAAAAAGCTACTGAGTGGGTGACAGGACAGAGCCCTGAGGAACACCACTGTTAATAGATTTAGGAGAAGAACAGTGACCGTCTACCACAGCAGCAATAGAACGGTCATAAAGGAAACTTGAGATGAAGTTACAGACAGAAGGATAGAAGCCGTAGGAGGGTAGTTTAGAAATCAAAGCTTTGTGCCAGACTCTATCAAAAGCTTCTGATATGTCTAAGGCAACAGCAAAAGTTTCACCAAAATGTCTAAAAGAGGATGACCAAGACTCAGTAAGGAAAGCCAGAAGATCACCAGTAGAGCGGCCTTGACGGAACCCATACTGGCGATCAGATAGAAGGTTGTGAAGTGATAAATGTTTAAGAATCTTCCTGTTAAGGATAGATTCAAAAACTTTAGATAGGCAGGAAATTAAAGCAATAGGATGGTAGTTTGAGGGATTAGAACGGTCACCCTTTTTTAGGAACAGGCTGAATGTAGGCAAACTTCCAGCAAGAAGGAAAGGTAGATGTTGACAGACAGAGCTGAAAGAGTTTGACTAGGCAAGGTGCAAGCATGGAGGCATGGTTTCGGAGAACAATAGGAGGGACCCCATCAGGTCCATAAGTCTTCCAAGGGTTTAGGCCACCGAGGACATGGAAAACATCACTGCAAAGAATTTTAATAGGTAGCATGAAGTAGTCAGAGGATGGAGGAGAGGGAGGAACAAGCCCAGAATCGTCCAAGGTAGACTTTTTACCAAAGGTTTGAGCGAAGAGTTCAGCTTTAGAAATAAATGTGATAGCAGTAGTGCCATCTGGTTGAAATAAAGGAGGGAAAGAAGAAGAAGCAAAGTTATTGGAGATATTTTTTGGCTAGATGCCAAAAGTCATGAGGGGAGTTAAGATCTTGAAAGGTTTTGACACTTTCTATTAATGAAGGAGTTTTTGGCTAGTTGGAGAACAGACTTGGCATGGTTCCGGGCAAAAATATAAAGTGCATGAGATCCTGGTGATGGAAGGCTTAAGTACCTTTTGTGGGCCACTTCTCTATCATGTATAGCACAAGAACAAGCTGTGTTAAACAAAGGTTTAGAAGGTTTAGGTCGAGAAAAAGAGTGAGGAATGTACACCTCCATGCCAGACACTATCACCTCTGTCATGCACTCAGCACACAAAGACGGGTCTCCGACATGGAAGCAGTAGTCATTCCAAGGAAAATCAGCAAAATACCTCCTCAGGTCCCCTCCAACTAGCAGAGGCAAAATGCCAGAGGCACCTTTGCTTAGGGGGATCCTGAGGAGGGATTGGAGCGATAGGACAAGATATAGATATGAGATTGTGATCGGAGGAGCCCAATGGAGAAGAAAGGGTGACAGCATAAGCAGAAGGATTAGAGGTCACGAAAAGGTCAAGAATGTTGGGCGTATCTCCAAGACGGTCAGGAATACGAGTAGGGTGTTGCACCTAGGTCATGGAGGATAGCAAAGTTGAAGGCTAGTTCACCAGGATGGTCAGTGAAGGGAGAGGAAAGCCAAAGCTGGTGGTGAACATTGAAGTCTCCAAGAATGGAGACCTCTGCAAAAGAGAAGAGGGTCAGAATGTGCTCCACTTTGGAAGTTAAGAAGTCAAAGAATTTCTTATAGTCAGAGGAGTTAGGTGAAAGGTATACAGCACAGATAAATTTAGTTTGAGAGTGACTCTGTAGTCATACCCAGATGATGGAAAACTCGGAAGATTCAAGAGAGTGGGCACGAGAGCAGGTTAAGTCATTGCGCACATAAACACAGCATCCAGCTTTGGATCGAAAATGAGGATAGAGACAGTAGGAGGGAACAGAAAAGGGGCTATTGTCAGCTGCCTCAGACACCTGAGTTTCAGTGAGGAAAAGATGAGGTTTAGAAGAGGAGAGGTGGTGTTCTACAGATTGAAAATTAGATCTTAGACCATGAATGCTGCAGAAGTTAATAAAGAAAAAGTTGAGGGGGGTGTCAAGACACTTAGGGTCGTTGACAGAAAAGCAGTCTGACCTGGGGACATTTATGGTCCCCTCCCCAGATGGGGACTCCAAGGCTGGTGTAGGAGTCGCCATGATGATTTTGAAATTTTTGAGTGAAGGGTGTGTGTGTTATTAGGTGCTTGTAGTTTTGTGTGTAGGAAGAGAGTTGTCTTTAGAGGGCAGGCTGTGACTGACCCCCTTGTGTTGTGAGACACAAAGGGAAATGTTCATTGAGGTCACAGCTGGGTTTAATGATAAGTTCACAGCACCCCCTGAACAGCGCTTTAGACCTCACTGGGAGTAATTATCATTTCGGCGGGTGTGTGTGTGTGTGTGTGTGTGTGTGTGTGTGTGTATATGTATGTATGTATGTATATATATATATATATATATATATATATATATATATATATATATATATATATATATATATATATATATATATTAGATTTGCTTTTCCTGCAAAGTGTGGTATATTTTCTTGTAAATCCACTCTATTTTTGCCCCCCAAAAAAATACATCAATAATTTTTAGAATGTTACAGCTGATTAATAAAAAATGTGCTAAATATGGAAATGCCAAGGTTTGTTTGTTACAAATAAAAATTAGATAGTTGGGTTACAGAAAAGTTTATAAATTCAGATGGAAAAATATCTCAGCCAGAGAGATGCTCAAGACAGTAGCCAAAGGCTTCAAGATTTCTACCGAGACACTGTAGTGCCAATCCATACATATAGAGACCTTTGAGAAGGAAGGCTCCACACACTCCTACACTCCACTTTCCCTTAACTCTTTGCTTACAGGAATTCTATTTTTGTGAAGAGAAAGCAGCAGTAAGACCAAAGACATATCAATGGTAATTAACACTGAGAACCAACAGCAAACAAAATGAAACCTCCTCAAAGTCTAAATCAATGGAAATATGACAAATACATCATTTGACAGTTTATGAACAATTGTGTCTATCAGTTTATCTATCTATGTACCAGACTAAGATCCCCTTGAAAGAAAAGTAGCTAGGACTGTCCCCTGTCCCCTCACTATGACCCTCTTACAATAAATTGGAAATACAAAGGCTATATTCTTCTATTTGCTAGCTGAGTGTGTGGCCAGGCAGTCCCCCCCATCACAATGAGGTAAAGAAATGCACATAAGAATCCTACACTTGGTGGAGAAATAATACTCTATTTATACCTGTTACTGACAATATGATACAATTTTCTTTTAATAAAACTAATATGTTTAAAATCCTGTTTGATTACGAAATCCAAAATCTGAAAAAAATTCAAAGCACTTTTCTGCAAACCAGTAATTTGAACATAACATGAGGGTGGTTTGCAAGTAGCCTTTATTTTATAATTGATGCCATCACTATGGTGTTTTAGGAATATGCATGTGTCTCCTGGATCACACTGAGATGTGACTACAAACATGGATGTTATGGTGACTGCATAAATTTCCTTGTTCAGATCCTAGTAATTGGTTCCACACTATCATTGTTATTTTTTAATAATCTTTTCTTAATCAGCATATCAAATGTCTTTGGAAGATGCTGGAGCTCAACTCTGCTGAAACTAGATAACAAAAATTAATTGTTATTCAAGGCTATGCATATCAGAGCTGAAGACTTTCACAGACACTTACACAAACTGTGAGCTGTAGCTGCAGTAGTGTTTTATATTTATGGATTTGGTTTTGTATGGTATTAGTAGCAATGTTAGTAAATTTGCGGACACGAAGATAGGTAGATTAATTACGTCGGATTTAGATACAGCCACCCTGCAAACAGACTTTGATAAGATGAACAAATGAACAGATAAGTGGCAAATGCAATTTAATATTAGCAAATGTAAAGTATTTAGCCTTTGTAGAAAAAAATAACATAACAGGTAAGTACACAATAAAGGAGATACTATTAAGATAAAAAAAAAATTTAGGAGACAGCCCTAACCTCCATCAGAGAAAACAATGCATAGACCAGAAATGAAACAAATCATGCATTACAGTTTATATTTAGAAGTATTAAAAAGAAGTCCCAAAGTAATATAAAAGTTAGATTTGGCACCAGTCAGATTTCATCTACATTATGCTGTACAGTTCTGGTTTGCATATTACAGGGTTATAGGTCTATTAGAATCAAAACAGGAGAATGACTAAAGGATTCAAGGAATTAAAAATATTCCTTACCAAAAGAAACTGAAGCTTTTACAGAACAATTTGGGAACAACTTGAGTTATCCAAAGATGTAAATATGCAAACTGCTGGCCACGTGTACACCCACCCCCAATAAAAACATTCTTTCACTTGTAGTATCTCTATTCTTGCACATAAAATGGCTATTCCATAAAAAATTATATAACATCTATAGTCAGGTAAATATAAACTGGCATGTGTGATGTATAATCCTTCAGGTGAGCTGTAGCCACCTCTACTAAATTACCCCTCCCTTACCACTCTCTTCTTTTTCTCTGTCGGTAAATTGTGTCAAAAAAATTTTTGTATTCTTGTATTTGAACATAAAGTTATGTTTGTTTTTTTTCAATAACCCATTCTTATTAGGGAATACAAAGAACTTGGTATAACACATGACACCCTGCTTGAGCACTGTTGCCAGGGATAGCCAGGTCAAGTGAGATGCAGCTGCACCTGCACCACACCGGTCTGGCTTGGGCTTATGCAGCTTATGCTTCCACAATAAAAGCCTCTCAAACTGTGCCACACATCAACACCGTCAAGGAAAGAATATTCACACATGCTTCTTAAATGCCCTTTACTGTTTTCAGCCAGAGATTATGAGGTGACTATAAGAACTATAACTATATATAATTAACTATAAGAAATGAAGTTATAGTTTTCAAGAACACTGCAAAGCAGCTTTGACCAAAGCATCTCCCTGTGGTCCCATTATGCTAATTTTCCCTTACTGTAAGTGAAATTTTAGTCACAAAACAACATGTATATTGCATGTTCAAGATCAAAATAATAGCAAAATGAAATTGAACCATGCAGTTCTTTGGTCAAAATTACATACATGAATTAAGTGCTGAATATTCTTCTGTTCAAATGTCCCTTCATACAAGTAGAAATGAATGATCTGCACAATGAATACAAGAGGTGATATAGAACCACACTACGAATCAACGTAAGCTATTACACAGAAGACGTGACAATAAGAAATCATAATGACCATTTTAGACACTAGTAACTCTTCCTTTGTGTGTGTGTGTTTTATATACCTTTCTATTTTTTTTTCCGTGTTTTATATACCTTTCTATTTTTTTTTCCGTGTTTTATATACCTTTCTATTTCTTTTTTTTTGTGTGTGTTTTATATACCTATTCTTATAAAACTGAATCAAGCTTGGCATGTCCCATTTCTTACACATACATTTTTTTCTCATATATTGTTTATACACTGATTCCTTTGGCAATCATTCCAATGATCTATTGCTCTACTCAGAAAACTGCATTTCTGCACATCCCTATCTCCTTATGTCCTGTGAAGCTTCTTGTGTCTTGGTATCCTGGTTGACACAAGCCTTCGTGTGTGTGTGTGTGTGTGTGTGTGTGTGTGTGTGTGTGTGTGTGTGTGTGTGTGTGTGTGTGTGTGTGTGTGTGTGTGTGTGTGTGTGTGTGTGTGTGTGTGTGTGTCCAAATTCCATCATTAGTCTGCAAGTAATTTGCTATTTATTCATTTCTGTTAACTAATGGTCTATTAGAAAGCCTCTCATTTCCAGAAAATGATGGGACACCAACACTCTATAGGATGACTCTCACATCCCACCCAGATATGACTCAGGGCTCAGGAAAAAAGTACAGTTCATGATACATATAGTAGTATCAAACTTACCTTTAACAGCTAGGGTAACAGTTAACCTCCTCTCACGATGATCATAATCTATTTACTGATAATTCTAAGTGAGGATAATACATTATGACAAAAGTGTACCAATCACTCTGGTCCAGATTTGAAGCAAGGACTACAGAATCACAGTGAGGATTTGAACCACTGAAACATGTCATCTAGCAACATATGCAGAATACCTGAGGGCTTCATGAGGCATGCTGAGTGACCAAGCTTTGCTACAACTGCAAAAAAGTCCTCGGAACTGTCCCCTAAAGAGGAATAACACCACAAAGTCTGCATTCAGGTTTTACAATTTTGTGTGAGTCTCCTATTCTGAAGTTCTCATTTTACAGACAGTTTCTGAGAGCCACAATTTTAATTAAGTAAATTTTAAAATCTCAAGATATTAATGGTTTCCTACAAACAAGAGGTTACTATGATGGGAGATCAGCTTCAACACACTAGTAAATGACATTTTGCAATGAATGATGTGCACCAAAACAATAAATGGTGAACAAGATTTTACAGTCCATTGTGACTGACAACAGGCAAGCAATTTCTTACTCCTGGAAAAAACATTAACACTGCCATGGACTTGTTTTAACCATACAACCCATAAGATAAACCGTGAACTTAATAAGTAAATGACAATTATGAATTAGAATCATACACTCATTTCTGAATCAATATTTTTTTCTCTCCTTTTTTTTCAAGCATGGTTAGTTTGAGAGGTGAAGCAGGTCTTATTACCTAAACATTCCCTTCCTCGCATGACAGCACAGGTATTCAATACTATATCTCAAAACTCTTAAATTGCTATATGCACAATGATAAGTATGCAGCAAGGTGAATATTGCCACTTAGCAAAACTGTGCTTCTTGTTTATTTATTGAACTCTGCAAGTTTTTACAAGCTAATAGTCCATTTCTGAATTTCAGTTCAACTGGAGTCAAAACTTTGCGAGCTTGTATTGCCGAGTTGCCTCAAAAAGCAATCACACAAACCACAACACATCAAGATAAGATAAAACTTCAGATAAAACAAGATAAAACTCCCAATATTAATATCAATTGTAACAACAATTATTCAAATATGTTTTTTTATATCTCACTAACCAAAGGTGCTTTCCAGCAATGTTATATCTAACACTGGAAGCACAAAATTTTCAAAAGTCCAAACTCCACGACCTAGAGCAATTGGTGCAACACCCTACTCGCATTCCTGACTGTCTTGGAGATACGCCCAACATTCTTGACTTTTCCTGACCTCTAATCCTTCTGCTTATGCTGTCACCCTTTCTTCTCCGCTGGGCTGCTCCGATCACAATCTCATATCTGTATCTTGTCCTATCACTCCAATCCCTCCTCAGGATCCCCCTAAGCAAAGGTGCCTCTGACATTTTGCCTCTGCTAGTTGGGGGACCTGAGGAGGTATTTTGCTGACTTTCCTTGGAATGATTACTGCTTCCGTGTCTGAGACCGGTCTTTGTGTGCTGAGCACATAGCAGAGGTGATAGTGTCTGGCATGGAGGCATACATTCCTCACTCTTTTTCTCGTCCTAAACCTTCTAAACCTTGGTTTAACACAGCTTGTTCTCGTGCTATACATGATAGAGAGGTGGCCCACAAAAGGTACTTAAGCCTCCTATCACCAGAATCTCATGCACTTTATATTTCTGCCTAGAACCATGCCAAGTCTGTTCTCCAACTAGCCAAAAACTCCTTCATTAAAAGAAAGTGTCTAAACCTTTCAAGATCTAACTTCCCTCGTGACTTTTGGCATCTAGCCAAAAATATCTCCAATAACTTTGCTTCTTCTTCTTTCCCTCCTTTATTTCAACCAGATGGCACCACTGCTATCACATCTATTTCTAAAGCTGAAGTCTTCGCTCAAACCTTTGCTAAAAACTCTACCTTGGACGATTCTGGCCTTGTTCCTCCCTCTCCTCCACCCTCTGACTACTTCATGCCACCTATTAAAGTTCTTCGCAATGATGTTTTCCATGCCCTTGCTGGCCTAAACCCTCGGAAGGCTTATGGACCTGATGGGCTCCCTCCTTTTGTTCTCTGAAACTGTGCCTCCGTGCTTGCACCTTGCCTAGTCAAACTCTTTCAGCTCTATCAACATCTACCTTTCCTTCTTGCTGGAAGTTTGCCTACATTCAACCTGTTCCTAAAAAGGGTGACCATTCTAATCCCTCAAACTACCATCCTATTGCTTTAGTTTCCTGCCTATCTAAAGTTTTTGAATCTATCCCCAACAGGAAGATTCTTAAACATTTATCAATTCACAACCTTCTATCTGATCGCCAGTATGGGTTCCATCAAGGCCACTCTACTGGTGATCTTCTGGCTTTCCTTACTGAGTCTTGGTCATCCTCTTTTAGACATTTTGGTGAAACTTTTGCTGTTGCCTTGGACATATAAAAAGCTTTTGATAGAGTCTGGCACAAAGCTTTGATTTCCAAACTACCCTCCTACGGCTTCTATCCTTCTCTCTGTAACTTTATCTCAAGTTTCCTTTCTGACCATTCTATTGCTGCTGTGGTAGACAGTCAATGTTCTCCTAAATCTATTAACAGTGGTGTTCCTCAGGGTTCTGTCCTGTCACCCACTCTCTTCTAATTATTCATTAATGATCTTCTAAACCAAACTTCTTGTCCTATCCACTCCTACACTGATGATACCACCCTGCACTTTTCCACATCTTTTCATAGACATCCAACCCTTCAGGAAGTAAACATTTCACGCAGGGAAGCCACAGAACACTTGACTTCTGATCTTTCTAAAATTTCTGATTGGGGCAGAGCAAACTTGGTATTGTTCAATGCCTCAAAAACTCAATTCCTCCATCTATCAACTTGACACAACCTTCCAGACAACTATCCCCTCTTCTTCAATGACACTCAACTGCCCCCCTCTTCTAAACTGAACATCCTTGGTCTGTCCTTTACTTATAATCTGAACTGGAAACTTCACATCTCATCTCTAGCTAAAACAGCTTCTATGAAGTTAGGTGTTCTGAGACGTCTCCACCAGTTTTTCTCACCCCCCCCCCACCAGCTGCTAACTCTGTACAAGGGCCTTATCCGTCCATGTATGGAGTATGCTTCACATGTCTGAGGGGGTTCCACTCATACTTCTCTTCTAGACAGGGTGGAATCAAAAGCTTTTCATCTCATCAACTCCTCTCCTCTAACTGACTGTCTTCAGCCTCTCTCTCACCGTCGCAATGTTGCATCTCTAGCTGCCTTCTACCACTATTTTCATGCTAACTTCTCTTCTGATCTTGCTAATTGCATGCCTCCCCTCCTCCCGCAGCCTCGCTGCACAAGACTTTCTTCTTTCTCTCACCCCTATTCTGTCCACCTCTCAACGTAAGAGTTAACCAGTATTCTCAATCATTCATACCTTTCTCTGGTAAACTCTGGAACTCCCTGCCGGCTTCTGTATTTCCACCTTCCTATGACTTGAATTCCTTCAAGAGGGAGGTTTCAAGACACTTATTCATCAATTTTTGACTACTGCTTTGACCCTTTTATGGGACTGGCATTTCAGTGGGCATTTTTTTTATTGGATTTTTTTTGCCCTTGGCCAGTGTCCTTCCTACATAAAAAAAAAAAAAAAAACTATCACAAGAAGTTAGAATAACTGAAAAGCTACAAGCACATGATATAAGTAAATATTGCAGTGTAATGCAAATAGTACAGCAAACTTACCATCACATGTTGAGTGTTCCTTGCACTACAAACTGTATATGTATAAACAGGTAGTCATTAGAAAAAGATGAAAATAAAATAAAATATAAAAATATAATAAATAAATAAATAAATAAATAAATACTTAAATAATTAATAAATATACTCCTTATGCAATGGCCATTTACAGGTTTGACATTTTGCTCCACAATTTCATTGTGGGGGAATGTATAATACCCCAAACTAAAAACAACCTTATGGTAAACTAGAATAACTTGATCTTCCCTCTCCCATCATCTTTAATCCTTTAGGTCTGCAATCATCCTCAAGAGAGAACAATGACAAAATTGTTTTCTCAACTTGGCAGCAGTTCCTGCTGCTATGCAAAATAAATATACGTACAAACAAGTCTTCTTAATG
This sequence comes from Scylla paramamosain, assembly GCF_035594125.1. NCBI lineage: Eukaryota > Metazoa > Arthropoda > Malacostraca > Decapoda > Portunidae > Scylla > Scylla paramamosain. The sequence goes on from NC_087160.1 coordinate 27,842,939, forward strand.
AAATAATCTTATCACATGCATCCACTTCAGTTCCTTATCATGAGTATGTGGTTATCTTTTCCATCACATAAAGGCACCTAACATATCATAAACATGTTGATAGTTACAGTAAACTGAAAAAAAATATTTTATGCTTTATATCACATCTACTGACACAAGAGTTCCTTCCCTAGGGCTTCTGACATTTGGCATTCAAAAGGTATGTGCACAAAGCACTGTCAACTGCAACCATAAGGGATTATTAACTGTTGGTTCATCTGTCTAATACTAGATACAAGTTTTTAAGTAATGAAATCAGGGATGAGTGCTACAAGCAATATCAGGACTATAAAAAGTAGCTCATCTAAGAAGCAATATTTAAATATCTATGGTACATCTACACAACTATATTTGGTAGTAAGTATTCATACTACATACCCAACTGTTCAGAGGTGATGTCATGGAAGAATATTGTGCACAGCAGTTAATACAAATGTGCCTTAGCATGTTAGTCTTCCATAACAAAAATTATAGCTTTTCTCACTGAAGTACTCTTCTTATGAAAGCCTTTCTGAATATACCAGTGTGTGAGATTTGAGGAAGATTTATCTCTTTACCTTCTTACATGAAGATAAGCAGTATACTAAAAACCACAGGAGTGTTTTTTGCTTGCACTATTACAAGTTAAGCATAAATGCCAATACGAAGCAATGGAGTGTTTGCTGTTAAGTAAAGACCTAGGCACATGGCACAATAATCTAGAAAGGTGCTTGCAGGACATCAAATACCACAAATCCCTAATGTCATTGCCATACTGATACATACTAATCAACAGTTAAATTTCTGCAAGTATTATGCAAGCTGAATGAGTTTCACATAATGCCCAACAAACTAGATTGTAAAATAATTTTCAATTCTGTACATTAACTATCTTCTCTTTGCAGAAATCAAGAAATCAGACCATGCATCTTAAGATACATTTTGTTGTTACCAATGTCCATCACATTCCCATACTAGTGAAAAAAGTAACCAATGTGCTTCCAAAGTTACTTTGTAAATCTCCAACCCTTTAGAACACATGAAAGAAAAAAGAGCGACTCTTAATTGCAACACAGTGACTCAGCCACACAGGTGCTTCTCATTAATTGCAACACAGTGACTCACCCACACAGGTGCTTCTCATGTGCCTGCAATATACATACATCTATAACATCACCTCTTCCTAGACATACTGACCTGCCTTTTCCTATACATAAATAATAACTACTAAACATAGTATGATGTGATTTTGTGTAACTATCTTTCTCCTTCCTAATCAAGACATTTCTCCTTCTCAACCAAGGCATTTCTAAAACAACAATGTTTGCAGTAGTAGCAGAACTAATGGGGTGGAGGCACTGTAGGGGGCATTATCACCTACTTCACAAGTATCACCGTGATATCAGTGCTATAGAAGTCATCTGTGCAAAGAATAACTTTTACTGTAGACACAAATGTCATTCATATTAGAAGCATGATATGCACATTGTTATTATGAAGACACTTACTGTTATACAAATGAATCAATAATCCTGCAATCAAATGTGCAGGAGCAAACCATTGTTGAAAATGTTATGTGGATACATCTTGAGAAAACTTCCTTTTGCAGGCTTTCCTGAGAACTTTCTGATTTGTACTGCATTGCATGCATCTAGTTATTGTACGACTTAAAAAAAAAAAAAAAAAAAAAAAGGAGGCAATCTTTGTTCAGAATACTGACCTTCTCATAGCCCATAAACACCTCCAAGAAATTACTATGTTGTTATCTAAGATTAATTCCTCTAATTAAGTTCAAGGCAAACAGTGAACATGTCCTGTCATCCTAATCTCTAAGATCACCATCAGCTGCTACTGAGGCTACTGTGTCTCATCATGTGAGAATCATAGCACCACAAGTAAATGCACTACAGTTTAGTGATTCATTTCAATCCAAAATGACAACATCAAACATAACTAAATTAATTAACCTGCACTTGTCATACCATTAATTAAAATTTATCCAACAACCTGAGAAAAAACTCCTCTTAATAGAGCTGGGTTAAGTATGGTTCAAATGGTTTGCCTGATATATATATATATATATATATATATATATATATATATATATATATATATATATATATATATATATATATATATATATATATATATATATATATATCAGCTAATAACTATGACCAAAACAATTTAGCAGTATTGATACTAGCAAAATACAGAACACTGAGTCTCGATAGCTTTAGTTGGCAGGTGCCCCAAGGAAAGGTTACACCAAAATTTAAACTTACTTCCTGTCATAGAGGCATCTTGGTAAATCTTTTGCTCTAAGCACATAAGCTGTCAACATCCACAATGAAAAATTACATTGTTAGACCAAATTATGAAAATCATGGAAATATTAATGACATTATTTTGAAACATTTGTGGCATATCACTTTATACTCAAACTAGCTTCAGCTGTCTATAAAACCTTGTCATGGGTTACAGCAGTTACTAAATTTTTTTTAATTTAGTCTCTTACTATCCACCACCAAGACAAAGTCTTCATGAGCAGTATCCTGTTGGCAAAATTTCTTAGTTAATGCACTCAGAACCCCACATAAACAATACTGAAGCCTTCAAATTTAGCAATGTGTATGGATAAACAGGCTTACTGAGGCTTTCCTTTATTAGTATCATTTTCTTATCATTAAAAATTTTCTACAAAGATTTTTGGAAATACAAGCTACAGCATTTTGCTGATCAATTTGGTATTTCCTTATAATCATTATTATAACAGTAACTGTAAACATGAATGACTGACAGAAAATGCATACCATAAAAGGAGAAAACTACATATATATATATATATATATATATATATATATATATATATATATATATATATATATATATATATATATATATACAGTTAATTACTTGCCCACTTACACCTGTAATGAAAGATAATAAATAAAACGCTAACATGTATCTCAGTTACACAATTACCAAATCAATTAACTTGCAAAAATCCTGTAGTAACCAACAGACCACATTTAACACAGCCATCAATTCAAAGGGCATTTTCCTACAGCCAAAAAGAAAACTTTTGAAAAAGCCAGACAAGGCAGTGCAAGATGCTATCAAGGGGACAAGATGTGACAGGACACCAGCCAGATGAGACAGGGTCACAGCCACACAATGGACATCCTGGATTAACGATCTCAAACACGGGGAAGAAACGCACACCCCTATTCCTGCAACATCACCATATTTCCCCTCAGCAACACCATACCTGAGGTGCATAACCACAGCTACATACAAGTTGCGCCCAACACCACGTAAAAATCTGACAAGTAAGAACAAAAGAAAAAAAAAGGTTATGTAAAAGCTTGCCAGTATATGTCAAGTCTGCTACAGGAACACCAACCACCTCAAAGGGGCACCACACCAACCCAAGAACTCACCTAGGCCACCACACAGACAAGAACGATCGGGTAAAAAAAAAAAGCCATGTACGTCAGTTTTCTTCCTAGACACTGGAATACCGCCAAGCTCACACACCTCCAGGAAATAATAGCGACAAGGGAGCCTCAACAGCAGCCAGAACGTCGATAAAACGCGAGGGGGTGAGGCAGGCAGGACGCAGACCGAAGCAGCAGCAGCAGCAGGTCGCCCACACAAGGCTGGCCTGGACTGAGAGGCGGCCAGGCCATATTACACCCTTCACTCGTCCCTGTCTCCACCTGTCCACCTAATTCAAGGCTCCACAAAGGGTTAAGGACGCGTGAGGAGCCTTGTGGACAAGTGGAGTAGCCAGCAGATAGAGCAGTAAGAGGGCGGCCTCCCTCCTGCCCACTGATCGATTGGACAAATGGTTGATGATTGAATGCAAAATGAATTCACCTGCGTCTGCTACTCACTTCAGGACGGCTCGTGGGGGTCGCTGGGATACACGAGGGCTCCAATAGGTCACCGCGGCAGGTTAAATAGGACACGGACACCACTGCGAGGGAGGTAGACACACCGCGGGTCAGAGGAAGGGAGAAACACCGTCCTCACGCACCACACCGCGAGCCACTCTCCGCCATCTTGCTGACACTGCTGCCAACGCCACCCATTCTCTTATTTTCACTCAATAATCTGTAGTCCTAGAAAATATTGCTCCAGGAATCTGAAAATAATGGGATTAATATTTAATATTTATTTTTACATAAACGTCTCCATATTGTTCATTACTCTAGGAGATATCCGAGCAAGAAATGTTGTTTATATGGAAAGAAATTGTGCGGAGTTGGTAGTGACATTGATTTTATATACACTGGTTAGAATAACTATTATTTCAGTTTTCCTCAAAGTTAGCAATTATGTGCATTGTTAATAAAATTGGTTATAAATATGCGAAGTTTATTTAACAAGACATGTCACTGTAATGTGGTTGGTGAGTGGCAGCCTTGGCAGCAGCAGCAGGGCGGGGCGGGGCCAGAGGGCGCGAGGCTCCATCCGTGCCACTGCCACACAGCTTCCACAATCATGGAACAAGCTTGCTAATGTCACAATCAAAAGTATCCTATACGACAAATTACTACAATAATATTTTTTTTCTCTTCAGTGGAATAATTTGCAACTTATAAAAATCAAAACAAATTTCCTTACAGTGTGATGTCGGTGCAGAAATCAATAATTCTAATGGTTACTTGTTCCCATTCTCTGTAATGAAGGTTTTCTTATGTTACGAAAATACAAAGTGGTTATTTATTAGGGTAAAAATTGTCACATTAGAGGAAAGTTTAGTACACCAGGATCACTAATCATGTTAATCATATGCAACCCTTTATGTTTGTGGCACCTTTACTGTAGGTGCAAAGATGAAAACGTGACCGTTTTCAAATTCATTTAGTAAGTACATGTGAAACAAAACTGGGGATTGGTTGAGATAAATGTCCGTCAGAGAGATTTATACCCAGAGTAAGCTGTGAAAGACTTATGATACTGACTGGAAAATAAAATATTCACTGTGTCCGTCGTGAGGATGAACAAGTTTTACTAAAATTAGTTTCCAGGTTAGCATATAACGTACATACTGTTACATGAGAAGGTATAGTGAAGAAAGTGTGTTCCATGATTTAGAATATCCATCTTAAATTGAATTCAAAACGGCGGCGAAGAAATGGTGATATATGAATTAATGTGTAATCAAAGCAGAGGCGCAATCATCAGTCATTGGTAAGGCAATGATGCTTAGGAAATGAAGAGTTTGGGAATATGATGAGTATCAATGGTATACAGCTATTGTCTTTCCGGTTTACTACATTATGGATATATGTCAAGTGCGGATGAAAACACAAATATGTAGAAAATAAACTGAGTTAAAGAGAGAGAAAAGATTCTTACACACACACACACACACACACACACACACACACACACACACACACATATATATATATATATATATATATATATATATATATATATATATATATATATATATATATATATATATATATATATATATATATATATATATCGCGTGCCATTATAATGAAGTAAAAATACCTGAAAAATTTATAGAATATGAAAACCCGTGATGTTAATTCATGCAGCTATCGTAATATAGAATAAAGAGCACAATGAAGAACTTTTTAACGATATTCTGACATTTAATTTTGGGTTTCTTATCTCGATCAGTAGACTATAGTGAAAGTTACTGGGATTTTTAATTATGATAATTTGATAAGGACTTCACTCCGTCATTGGGAATACCTATGATAATCCAACTCGTAATTTTTATGGGCTTTGAAAAATAGTCCTTGTGAAACTCAGAGGCGTGTCAGAATAATGGCCCTTGTTATTTGCAGCCCATAATGCTAGAGTGAGTGATATGGCCGAATCAAACTTTCTTGGCGTGATTGACTGCAACATATTAAACATCTCTTAATTGTAAGCTTCCTAACAAGCATTCTGGAAGAACATTGTGCATTTTCTCTTCACATTCTCACAATGTGAACTCGTTGAAGAGGGAAGTATCAAAACATCTCCAGAACTGATTAAATTGACCGTGCTCTCTCTCTCTCTCTCTCTCTCTCTCTCTCTCTCTCTCTCTCTCTCTCTCTCTCTCTCTCTCTCTCTCTCTCTCTCTATCTATCTATCTATCTATCTATATATATATATATATATATATATATATATATATATATATATATATATATATATATATATATATATATATATATATATATATATATATATATATATATATATATATATATATATATATATATATATATATATATATATATATATATATATATATATATATATATATATATATATATATATATATATATATATGCACATTCTTTTAAGTGCATTACATTACTTCTCTCGTAAGGTTTTGATAATTATGGTATATGAGATTCACCTGTGGACAGTCACTGTAATGACAGGTTGTGGGTAGGGTCCATGGATAAAGGTAATGTATGAAAAACGGTCACAGCCAGAAAAAGATTGGGAACCACTGTCCTAAGCTCAGATTCACTTGACCACTGAAACGGCGATATCCTTGCTTGAAATGTCGACTGTCTCTTCTAATAGAGAGGCGTGGCGGGCAGGACTGTTCAAAAAATCTGTTGCCACCACTAGGAACGTCTGTCATGCATAAGGGGTCGGAAATTATTGTTACTGATGCACTAGGAAACCTAAATAGTCTTAAATAAACAGAAATCAAGCTACAATCGTCAAGGAGTTTTGATAGCTCTGTGTAACCGTGTAAACAAAATACTGCAATCGTTATATCTACTCGTACGTTCCTCACTTAAATACGTCTCTCTCTCTCTCTCTCTCTCTCTCTCTCTCTCTCTCTCTCTCTCTCTCTCTCTTGTCATGGCCTCATGCATTTACACAGTTGGAAATCGCTGAAGCACATACACAAAATAACAGTTCCTCCGGGAGAAGGTAGATAAAACATGACTTCCTCAAACTTCCATGAACACAAGTAGCGTCGTTGAAAATTAAGTACAGGCCACATCCTCCTTCTGATGAAAATGGATCTTCTTCTTCTCTTGCTGTCTCGTAAGTGTCAGTGGTTGGCGCCATGAAGTGTACTAGTCATCTCTAGTTACTCCATCATAGTTACTTCCACCCTTTATAACTCCACCATAAGTATCTATCTCAACCTCTGCCTGTCGCTCAATCCTTTTCCTTCAGTAGGATGTTCTACGGACGGACTCTTTTAGTAAGTTTTCATCTCTTGCAAAATTACCAGATAGTCTCAACTTTGATTACTCTAGTCATCTCTATAATGTAACCCCCTCTGATTCTGACTTGACCCTTTTGTTGTACCGTATAACTTTATGACTCCTATCACCGTGTCACCTTTCCATACCATTTTGTTGTTCTATATAATGGGGAGTTTTCGGAACTAAACCGCTAGATGTCGTTGCTGCTCATCTAACTGTAGGAAAGAGAGCTAAAATATTGTTGTAGTAAATCCCAGGTGGGTAAAGATGCATAGAACATTGAACATCATGATACTATTGAAATGATGTATCGGCTTTTCAATATCCGGTATAGATAATATTGAGAGAATGTGGTCAAATTATTATTTTTTTTGTGTGATTATTGAGTAAACTGCTAGCATTATCTTAAATAAAGCATATTACAAGTATAAAAACTATTGATTTGGACATTGAAAAAAATATAAAAAATCACACTATACTATATAGTATGACACAACCTACTCAGTACCATCGTGATATATGGCTCTAGTTTCTTTTTTTTTTTTGTGTGTGTGTGTGTGTGTGTGTGTTGGGGGGGGGGGGATCTTAGCATCCCTCTCATGAAGCGAGCGACAAGGCAAAGTAATCGAGAACCAAAACAAACATCTCTCAGGCGATCCTGCTGCTGCTATAGTGTCCAGCTACCGTAATTGCTTCGGGCGTAGTGGAGATGGGCACCGCAGCAACATTCAACTTCTTGTCCAACAACGTGTTTCTTAAGTTCAAGCAGCGCGGGCGAGTCAGGTGTTTGTTTTGGTTAGAGATGCAGCATTACTATCGCCAGGACACTCGAATTGCCAATTTTTTAATTAAAATTGCTGTTTCCATAAACTAGGAAGAAGATCTATGTAATTTGGGCTTTTGACTGTCACAGACATGTTGCCTTTATGTTTACTGTCGTCTAGATTAAGACGTTTCCAGTCAAGAGTGTATTCATTTGGAAATCTTAAGATGACCAAATAAATCAAAATGCCGATTCACTAGAAAATCAACTTATATACATTTGTTCATGAGTTTGATTTTACTTGTGTTACTAATTAGAAGGAATTACGTAGAAAAAATATGTTATATAAGCCCATTGCATCTTCATGTAAATAGAATAACACTGTAGGTATATCTGATATTGCTTGAGAGAGGAGTTTGTCTGTGCTGCCACCTGGTGACAACCACTAGTTCTGAAAACTTCCCATTATTTATGTCTTATCGTAGTGCCAATGATCCTCGTGGTATTTGTTTCATCAGGGCTCCCATTCAATCAGGCACAGACGTCGTCCCCTCTCCCCAGTTACCACCCATAAAAAATAAATAAAATAAATTAATAAAAAAAAAAATCGTAAAATAATAATAGATAAATAAATTGGTTAATTAGTCAATCTAAGAAAATAGATAAGTAAAATCCGCACTTGGATAAGTGAAATATATACTACACTTTCTTTTTTTTTTTTTTTATGTAGGAGGGACACCGGCCAAGGGCAACAAAAATCCAATAAAAAAAAAATGTCCACTGAGATGCCGGTCCCCGAATATGGTCCAAAGCGGTTGTCAAAAACTGAAAGATAAATGTGTTGAAACCTCCCTCCTGAAGGAGTTAAAGTCACAGGAAGGTGGAAATACAGAAGCAAACAGGGAGTACCAGAGTTTACGAGAGAAAGGGGTGAATTATTGAGAATACCGATTAACTCTTGCATATATATATATATATATATATATATATATATATATATATATATATATATATATATATATATATATATATATATATATATATATATATATATATATATATATATATATATATATATATATAATCACCCATGTGATTAAACACAGAAACACTTTCCCACTTTCCACGGACGTCTTTTTTTTTTTTCTTAGTCTGGACGTGTTTCCTTATTTCTTACCAGCGTCCGATGGTAAGAAACTTACCAAGTCTCTACTTTAATCTGCTCATACCCTTTCATTTGATTTGGCTATACTCATTCCATAAAAAAAAAAGTAATTAAAATAAAAAATAATAATAATAATACTTGTTTCACTGACGCAAATTTTGTTGGTTTTCTTCATTCAGCGAGCAAAAGGAAAAGTTCCGCAACAATTAACATTGCGTAATTCATCTAATTCCACTATATTAATTGATCATGCTTTATCGATGAATGCTTTCCATCAACCCACGTTTTGGTAGTTTTCAGTGTATTGTATTAGAACTTGTATACAACAAATTATAAAACTGAAAAAAAAAAAAAAAATGTAATACCTTATTTTCCATCAACGTTCTTCAAGGTGGCTTAATTTCCAGATATTTCCTGTTCTGCACCCATTTTGTACCAATGCCTTCATGCAGAAAAATATGATATATAATGAAAAAAAAAAAAAAAAAAAAAAATATATATATATATATATATATATATATATATATATATATATATATATATATATATATATATATATATATATATATATATATATATATATATATATATATATATATATATATATATATATATATATATATATATATATATTTTTTTTTTTTTTTTTTTTTTTAGTTCCTTGCCAAGCTATTACTTAAATCACGTAAATAGACTTGAAAACTTAAGTAACCTCCTCTTGATTCCGTTTGAAGCAAACGAGATTACGACGCCGACAGATAAAAAATGTACTCCTGCGTTCGCGAAACTGAAAAGCGTTCTGAAAGAGGAAGGCCACTGCCGCCACTGCCGCCGCTGCCAGACGTCAACAAACGGTATTGACGCTGTGGGAAGGAGGGCTTATGGGTGAGGCTGTTTTGCTGTACTCTGGAGCAGATGTAAGGCCCACCTCCAACAAATACTGGTGTATATTGTGATAGCCGAAAGGTACACTGGTCTTTTTTGAGTGCGTGTGTGTGTGTGTGTTGGAGTTAGCGGGTGGAGTGGTGTGAGTGTAAAACAGGGCAGAGAAGTAGGGGTTTGCAAGCAAGGTTGTTATTGTACCCTGGTGAGCTGTATAGGTTGTTTATTGCAAATGTGAGGCACCTTTGCTGTATTTTGTGATGGCTTATGCATAACATTTCCTCTTCTGAAGGAAAATTCCATGGCTAAGGGATAGATTTTGTTGAAGGTCAAGACAAATGCATGCTTGTCTCCAGGTTTTGTTTTTCATGTTTATTTAAGTTTCATTTTTTTTTTTTAATCTATGCTTGTAGTTACTTGGCTCAAAATAATGATGTCCCTAGTTAAATAGGTGATGTTGGCATGCTCATGACGTCTACATATAAAATGATCTTGCTCTCTAATATTTACTACATGAAGTGAGAGAATTGTTAGCTAAAGCGGCAATCAGCATCACATTTGGGCGCATAATGTGGCAATACAGGATTATAGACATCATGACCTGTGTATCACTGGAAGCAAGGCAACACATAATTTGCAGCTAATATTAACACATGTATTCACTTTGTTTAGTCATTCAGAAAATTTGCAAAGGTCTGCCAGTGATGCAGGCCTCATAAGTAGAACTAGAGTTTGTAGCAAAATGAACCAGAACTACAATGGGTTTTACATTAAGAAACATGTTGTGAGCATGTGGCATCAGTGAAGTTGATGGAGATGTTTCTGTCACTTCTTTACTTTTTAAGTTTACATTGTATCTGACAGTATCATTATATATTTGAGATATTATTTTCCTGATATGTCAAATGTCATCACCCTACATAATGTTGACAGTTTTAAGCACTGATGCCGTCAGTTGTTTTGGGAGTATAACTGTGTTGGATATTTATAAGACATATTACAAATAAACTTTAATTATGCAAGTGGAAAGTTCTAATTTTTTTTATATAAATTTATAGGCTCCTTGTAAACTTTGTTCTTTTAAAATTATAAAAAGAAGTTTCATTAACATGATATAGTTTTATATAATGTATGCCACCTGAAGTATTGAATTATTTATTGTACTGTGGCACACACTCTCAATAAGCACCATCCATCATTAATTGGACTGCCATATATGAATGTCTCTCTACCAACACAAAGTGCATGTTGTGGATAGATTACCATTTTTATATGTATGCAAATAATTTGTTGTGTAGCTGTGAGATAAGTAGAGTAGAACAGCAGAGTATTTAACAAGTCAATAAGAAGATAATGATAATAATAAATAAACAAGAAACTAATTCATTTAATCAATTTCAGGAATGATGCCACCTTCACCAAGCAAGTCCAAAAGCATCCACAAGTCATCTGGGAAATTATTTCGACATAAAGATAAAGAACGTTCAGGTAGCAGCAGCAGCAGTGGTGGTGGAAATAATGGAAATAGCACCAACAGTAGCAGCAGCAGTAGTAGCAACAGCAGCAGTAGCAGTAACAAGAGGGATGACCCACTTGATTTGAAGGAGTGCCCCCTTTCTCTCCCAGTGGTAGGCTCTCTGGATCACACACGGTCCTTGCCTCGCTACACCTCCTGTGAGTTTGAGGAACTGAAATACTTGTACTGTATGTTTTCATATATCTTTGTAACTATCTTCGGTAATTTTTGTATCCATCACATATTCCATTAAATATCTCCTCCTGCCATTCAGCTCCTTTTGCAGCTTTTGTAGGTGTTTCAACTCGCCACTGATGTCCACTAGCCAATTATCATTCTCATTTTATCCTTATACTCCCTCCATGGTATGGGGAACACAGTCTAGCTGTTTACCTCGTGGACAGGCTGAAACTAGCATGTTAAATCCATGTCATAAAAGATGACTGAAGGGGACAGAACATGGAGACTAGGGGCATCCCTTGTATGTGTTCTTTGTGGTGAAACTGATACATGCACACACTCACCAAATCATGCTTGACTTATTCAGTGACTTATTTCACTCACATTATTTTGTGAATTCAAACAATTAAATATTTGAGTTCAAGAATGTTGTTATCATTATGATATATTATCTTGAATAATTGTAGGACCTCAAGTTCTTGCCATTTATATGTGCTATTATTATGCATTATTGCACCTTCACTGCTTATATGGCTCAAAAGTTAAATGAAAAAAAATGTTCTTTTCATAAATTTTTATGTCCTATATTATGGTATCTTGAATATATTCAATATTTTCTTTCATGTAGCTTCTTTTATATGGACTGATGGAATTTTGAAAATAACCAAGTAGTGTGGCTATGGGTGTTGATTTTTTGTGGATGTTGTAACAGTGGTGAATGCTGAGGGAGTTTCCATGGAAGAGCTGGATGGGCTACAGTTGGAGCTGGAGTTGCTACTATCTTCAGTGTTGGTGCGACAAATGGCAGTCAACACACAGCTTACCATTATCCACCAGCTAGAGAAAGGGAAAATAATCTCCAAGCCTGTAAGTTTTATACTGTACTTTTCCTGTAACTGACTGTCTTCAGCCTCTCTGCTGTAGTGTTGCATTTCTTGCAGTCTTATACCACTATTATTATGATAACTCTCTTCTGATCTTGCCAACTGCATACATCCTCTCCTCTTGTGGCATTGCTGTACGAGACTTCCTACTTTCTCTCACCCCTGTTTTGTCGCCTCCCTAGTGCAAGAGTTAACCAGTATTCACAACCTTTCATCTCTCACTGGTAAACTCTGGAGCTCCCTGCCCACTTTGTAACAATTTTTTTTTTGCCAAGGGCAAAAAAAAAATTCATATTAAAAAACACCCACTAAGGTGCCAGTCCTCAGAAAAAGAACCAAAAAGATTATCCAAAACAGAAGTGTTTTCAGATCTCTTCTTATGACTTGAATGCTCTCAAGAGAGAGATCTGAAAACACTTCTGTTTTGGATAATCTTTTTGGTTCTTTTTCTGAGGACTGGCACCTTAGTGGGTGTTTTTTTTAATATGATTTTTTTTTTGCCCTTGGTGAGTACTCCTCTTGCATAATGACAATAAAAAATTTGCTTTGACAGTGCAATACATACATAATTGTGACAATCAAATTATCTGAAAGAACAAAGAACAAGATGGTTCTGGTAATAGAGAATTAAATTTAGATTACAAGACTTTTTCACTGAGCAAGACATTTGAGATTGTCCCTAGAATTTAAATTCTCAAAAGAGAAAATGAGAGAATGAAGTCTAACAGGAATAAAGATTGTAAAATATTAGTAGATATTGCATTGAAAGTGTACTCCCTGAAAAATGTGTTAGTTACAGATGTCTTCAGCTATTTACTTATAATCCTTTAGCCTGTATCACCGGGCAAAAAAATGAAACGAGAGGATGGTGACAGGCCCTCCAAAAAGATGAAAGAGGCCAATGGCAAACCAAGGGATGTTGTTACCACACCTGGCCCACCTCCTGGGATCAAGCCATCGAAGGTAAAAATTGCATTAACAAAAAATTGTTTTTTATATATATGTTTAATATGCATAGATTCCATGGAATTTATTAGCTGAGTTTTGCATGTAAAACAAGTGTAAATTGAAGCTAGCAAAGATGTACTGTTGAGTATATTTTGATACACTTTGTCTGTTGATTGTAAAATCTTGAACAGATATATGTTGTTGATGATGGCAGTAAACACATTTGCCAAAATTTCTTCTGCCAGGTTAAATGTTCAGTACAGAAGTATGAACCAGTTTTTGATGTTCCTGACTTGGGTCCACCTGAGCAGCCCAAACCTCCTCCTCCCAAGAATGACATCACTAATAGATTCTGGGCCTATGTGGAGCAGTATTGCCAGGAGATTACTGTAGAAGACATAAAGGTGAGGCATGTGTAGAGTGTTAGCTGTTCAAAGCCTGTATGTTTCTTAGATGAAAAATTTAATTTATTGATCCTTTACATATTAACCATCAAGTGAAAATGAAAATCAGTGAAATTTTTATTAATTGAATTATTTTCTTATTTTACGGATTTTTCTGTTCTATTTTGATTTCACCGATAGCCATGCTGTACCATATTCCTTATTTTTATAAAGTTAATATTGAATTTAATGAATAATCACTTTGCTACATTAATGTTAATAACTGAAAAAGCTATTATTTTATAATGTGTAATATGAAAACTAATGTTTAGATGTTTGTCTCAGATGCTGGAGGACCTGATTAATGCTCCAAATGATGACAGTGACTACTACAAGACACCTCCCTTGGGCCGCCACTACACTCTGCGCTGGGCCCAGGAAGATCTGCAGGTATTGTTGTCTGCATATCAATAATACAGGTTGACCATTGATACTCCAGCATCATTTATTCTGGGATATTTTCAGCTGGCTGTATTGTATATTTTTTTACACATACCATGGCTGTGTGATTAGTTCATTGTGTGCAGCTGTAGATGGCACTGCAATCATAGCATGGCACTGCTTTTGTCAAAAATTTATCCCATGTCAAAATTGCTCCTAGAAGACACCTCAGTGCACATATGTATACTATATTGAGGACATCAAAGCATCTACCAGTTATTTTGTATATTTTATGTATCAACATCTGTATGGAGTTATATTGGGAAATTATTGTCACTCTGTTATCTATGTTAAGATGTTACACCAGACACACTATTTAAGTCTTTTTAAACATATCAGGTGTATTAAAGGGGTCAAGGGGTGAACCTCGGCAAGTTGGGGAAAACTGTTAATTTGGGATGGCTTTGGAAGCAACAATACTGAAGTACTGACTGTCACTCTGTACTAATACTAATTATGCTGTTTTGTATTTTGTAAAGAAGTCTTAAGTTTTACTTAAAAGCATGAATTGAATTCTTTCTTTATGCACAGGATGAACAAAAGGAAGGCTTGAAACTGGCTGAGGGGAAGAAGAAGGGGATCAAGGGAGAATCTGGAAACTCGGATTTGTCTGATAAATTATTGAAGGAAGTGGATATGAATGGGTGAGTAATAACTTTCCTTTTTTAATTCTCTCTTTTCATAAGTGATAAACATTGAAATTATTAAAGAAAATACAGATTGACCATCACTAATCCAGCAATAATTTTGGCTAGCATAATTTCAAACTTCCCTGGTCACTGCACTAACCTGCTGCCACTAATGTTTGTTGGGAAGTTGATAAAATGTATTAAAGGTTTTCAAAACAGAGTTTGAGAAAAAGTCTGAGGAAGCAGTGTAATAGTGAATTAGAAGCAGTACAAGAATAACAAGAGCAATGAATGTACCAAGGAAGCATCACAAAATGAAACAGATCGTAAGAAGCTGCTGCTTGCTGCATAAACAGCTGGCATCACTTCCAAATATGGGGAAGCCATTTCAATTCCTTTTTGACTATTTATTATTAACCCTGCTCAGTATTAGCTCCAGCCTTGACTCCAGTGAATAAAGGAAATGCTTCTCGTTGTGTAAAGTGCACTGTTCATTATCCATGGAAGATAAGGGTTGAAATTCTAAAAAAGAATTAGCAGTGGTGCATCTGTATGATGCTTATATGAATTATACAGCATTGGCTC
Organism: Scylla paramamosain; assembly: GCF_035594125.1. Taxonomy (NCBI): domain Eukaryota; kingdom Metazoa; phylum Arthropoda; class Malacostraca; order Decapoda; family Portunidae; genus Scylla; species Scylla paramamosain. The sequence goes on from NC_087160.1 coordinate 27,858,610, forward strand.
TTTGATGGTTTATTATAAAGAAATGGAAAAATGGCTTTGCTAACAATATTGGTTGTTACCATTGGTATCAGCCAGAAATGATGTAATAGTATCAGTATTGGCAGAAAAAGTTTTATCAGTACAATTCCTCTCATTGCACTGATTTACAGAATATTTTGAAGGTAGGATGAGGTGGTTAACTGTATTTTAACCAAACTTCTCTGTTATCTGGTTAAAATCAGGTTCCAGTGATGCCAGATTAGTGATGTGTGACCTGTACTTAAGGAATATCTAAGAATGTTTTGTTTTCTTTTGCTGTTTTCTTGTTCTGCCTCTTCATTAATGGTAAGCTATACCTTCAGCACACATATGTATGTTCTGGTACAGGTGTAGTGATGATGTGGCTCCCTTGGGTCCCCTCACACAGCGACTTATTGCTGGCTTAGTGGAAGAAAATGTCTTAGTCTCCGATATTGAAAATAAAGGTAAGACCTTAGAATTATGACAATACCTATATATGATGTAAAATGCATTTGTCTTATATGTAACTGTACTAAGTGACCCATTGTGATGTGTGTACTTAATAAAGTGGTTCCCAAACTTGGGGCAAATTACCCCTGGGAGGTAATATGACAATTTTATAAGGATAACGGATGGGGTGACAAAAAGAAAAAAAAAAAAAAAGAAAGAAAGAAAGAAAGAAAGAAAACCACATTGTAGGATTTTAGTGCCAAAGGTGGCCTACTTAAGTAGACCTTATAGATTGTCTTGCTAAGCTGTGGGATGGGGTGATGTGGTTATGGGAGAAGAGAAATTGGAGGAAAGGAAAAAGTCTAAATGTTTAAGGATAACATTACATAAACATGGTGAGGTGACTGTAGAAATAAGAAAAGATTGTTAGAGGTAGGCATATCATGGGATACTTACAAGGATTGTGAAAGGGAGGAATGTGTCCATTTAAAGAGGCTCAATGAATACTATTCTGCCAGCACTGATGTATGAATCAGAAATTTGGACATGGAATAGAGCACAGTAGTCAAGAATGCATGCTGTGGAAAACAATTATGTGAGAGACATGTGGAGCAACAAGGTGGGAGGAAGGCAATGAAAGCATGCATGAGATGTGTAGTATAGCTACCTGTGGAAATTTAGTAAAGTGTGGAGTTGTAGAATGGATGAAAAGACAGACATTCTGGCAGCATGGAAAGGAAGAAGAATGAGTTTGTATAAAAGGTGTATGGAAATTAAATTGAAGATGCTGTTGGGAGAGGGAGATAACATGGAAGATGGAAGGATAGGGTAAAAGTGTACACATGTGGAAATGGGTGTTAATAGAGGTGGAATGCTTGGGTAAGGAGAAATGGAGACTTTCTGTCCCTTTGGAGGACATTTCCAGATTGAGCAAGACATCAGATATGTAGATAATCTAGTACTATAGGGAGTCCCACCATTGTTTGCATTAGGGTAGTTGTCATATTGAAGTATGTATTGTTTCCTGATGTAGGCACAGCAAAGTTGCCATGATACCTAATATGGGACAGAACAGGAAGAATTAAAGAAAGGAAATGGACATATCAAGTTGAATAGGTAAAATATGATTCAAGAAGGGAAGGAAATGAATACATGATGGGCAAAAGTGCTGCCCATGTATGTATTAACAGCTTCCAATCTGAATCATCACTTAGTAAACCTTCATTTGGCTGGTGTATAATGTTCATAGAAATATTTTTGTTTGTATGTAGTTTGGATACTTGAATAATACATGAAACTCATAAATACATTTCTTTGTAAAGCTGAGTTGTCTTTTTTTGGGAATGGATTGGAAGGCACAAATCCATGGCCATATTTTGACTACAATTCTTTCCATTAAGAAAAGCTATGAGTTATTTTCTTGGGGAATGGATTGGAAGGCACAAATCCATGGCCATATTTTAACTACAATTCTTTTCATTAAGAAAAGCTATGAGTTATCTTTTTTGGGAATGGATTGGAAGGCACAAATCCATGGCCATATTTTAACTACAGTTCTTTCCATTAAGGTGTGGATGGCTTGGGTCACACTAGACCTGGCTTGATTAAGTCTCTAGGCTTGGGGAGTGCATCCAGTCTTGAAAAGAAAATTAAGAAAGAGTTGCAAGAGCAAGGAGTTATGGAGACAGATTATGGGAATGAGGTAAGTGTTTCTCTTTATACCTGATTGTCAGTACTGCATGGGAATAAACACAGACTTAGGTTTTTCACACTTGTTTTCACAAAGAGCATGCAAACACAGGTGAGTCACTAAACTGGCATCACTGCGGCTGCTGGGAGTGGCAGCGGTCTGCTTCCTCCCCAAGGTCAGTCACTAAACTGGCATCACAGTGGGTAGCAGTGGTGGTTGAGGTGGCAGCCCACTCCCTCCCTCTGGTCAGTCACTAAGCTGGTATCATTACAGGTGGTGGAGGTGACAGTGGCATCGATTGTCTGCTCCCTCCCCCACACCTTAGTGTTACCCTACCCTGTGATAGACTTCTCAGCAGCTTGATGCACCCCATGCATTCATTAGGCTTTTGAATCCCTCTTGTCATAGTATAATGAAGGCAAACTGAACCCCAATGTTACATGTGATTCGCGTTAACGTATTGCACATGAGTAGTGACCTGGCTGTAGTTGTCTGGCATGTGATATCAGAATTTTTTTATTCCCATCAGTTATGGCTTGTTTATCCAAGGACTGGTTCTTTAATTTTACCGGAGTTTTGAGGAAAAGAATAAGGAGTATATAAACCAAAATGGCTCTGAGGTTTTGCAAAGTTTATGTATACAATTGGTTATCCTGAGTCAAATTTCCAGAAAGTTTTGCCCCATGGTGGTTGTAGTGATGTATTTCAGTGTGTGCATGTGTGCATTCTTTGAACTATTTTATTATATATCCATCCATATACTAGGCTAGCAATCCCACATGGTGTAGGTCTGACAAAGCACCACTTATTCATACACATGTCATTCATACTCTTAGACCCATTGGCCCGGTGGAAAGGGATAGTCTTGTGGACCACCCTACTACACTCCAGGAACTTAGTCATAGTACAGCTGGCCACATACTTCTACAGCATGGCCCAATAGCATACCCTGGTTTACTCTTGCCCCTTCATGATGAGACTGTTCCCTACCTTGCACCTATTCCAATTCTTAGACAACAGCAGATGCAGGATACTTCCTATGCAGTGCCCTGCACCCTAACTAAGTCCATAAGACAAGACCATATTATTTTCATGTACTCACCACTGACATTCTCTATTCATCTGTATCAATCAATCGATCAGTCAAGAATAATTGTTCTTGCTTGCTGCTTAGTTATTTCTCTCTCATTCAGTGTTATCTTCACACAGGCCATCCACTAAAGGCAGGGCCTTAACTTTTCACTGTGCACATCTGATGTCATCATTCTCTTTCCTACAATCTCCAACATTCATTCTGAATCCAAATCTGAACACTTGATGAATAGGGCACCAGAGTTGGTGCATAACATGCTTAGTCAGTTTGTAAGAAAATGCAGAGAAGAGGTTCCTAACCCTGTTGCTCCATCCTTTTTATTTGCCCCCTGTGACATGCAGAGAAATACAGTGGGAGTATTCTTTGGTTAAGTTTTATTTTGATGTTATGAATTATAATATAGTACAGTATTTTATAATTTAAGTATAATCATATAAATATATTTTTGAAATATGCTTGTGAATATTTAACTGAATCCTAACCAACCATCACCCAAGACCCCAGAGATGAGATGCCAAAATAGAGGTTATCTATATGGGTAATTAAAAGTTAATGATATAATAATTACAAATTAATAAGAATGTACAAAAATGTAGTTATATCATGTCGTGCCTGACAAGTGCATTGCACTTGATGACAGCATCATCGAGTGTTTGTGGTTCATTTACATTTATGTTTTTTTAAATATACAAAAGGTTTTTATGTCTTAAAAGTAGGATTAGTCATTGCTTATTTGTTGATGTTTAATAGTGCTGAGAACAACTCAGCATTTTTTACTAAAACTGAACAAAAAGGTAAAGTCTGAAGGCAATATTGATATGCATAAATAATAGATTTGTCTTCAAAATCATTTTAAGTTTATTTGTAATGACAGTCACAGCAGTACACCTATTTTAGTAAGAAATAAGTCATGATGAAAAGATTGCCATAATGTTGGAAGCTGAATGAAACTTACAGGATGATGTGACAACACTGTGTAGGCAGTTATATATCTCACAGTGGAGAAATACACTGTCATCTAGTTTTGTGAAGTTATTGGTGGTTACTATAGATTCCTTGCAAGTTTTCATGCATTACTTGTTTATGCAAACACAAAAACAAATGATCACTAGTACCATCAAATACTGTAGATAAAAGAATGATATAAAGCTGTTGCTCAACATACAGGATGATGATGATGAGATCCTGATGGAGCTAAGGCGGTGTCAGACTGAGCTCCGAGCTGTGTCCAACCACAACATTTCTCAGCTGACTCGGCTGCTTAACCTGGCACGGGATTCCCTTGTGCGCCACGATCTGAAAAAACGTCTCCGTGATGCTGACCAAAAGGTGAGGTGGTTATAAGGAAGCCCATCAAAAGTTTGGACTGAATATCAAAAGCAAAGTGTTTAATGATTAAATTCTGCAATTGATTATGTATGTTGTTGCTTAATATCAATTGTTGCCTTTTTCTTGTTCATTACTTGAGAATCAAGTAGGCTTATATTACTTCCTCTGGCTTACACGTGTGACTGTACAGTGAGGATGTGATGTATGGTTAAATTAATATATAGTGTAGTTAATACACTCTTTCTTACTTAGCCAAAGGAATCCTGAAAATTAGTGTGATTGGTGAACTCTCAGTTTAAGTTATATTGTATTATATGTGTTTAACCCCTTCAATACAATGATGCCTACATAGGTGTCATGAAGCGTCAGTGGCACATACGATGACGCCTATGTAGATGTCATCGTTGCATTCTATTTTAGTTGTTGAGCGATCCTGTATACTGCCTTGACTTGTCTTGACAGTCTTTGTATTATGTCCTTGAGGTTCTGTTGCTCCTCCCACCCTCCTTGTTCCCACCAGTTATGTAAATGAGCTACTCCATTCCCCACCCTCTATCCAGAATGAGGAAGTCTCATTGGCAGAACCTTACATCATAGTTCCCCCCCTATGGTCCTTCCCTTATCTTCCTTATTCTCCTATCTTCTCTTCATCCTATACCCTTTTCCACCAGGGAGGAGAGACTTGGGGGGTACAGTTTCCCCCTTCTCTTGTTCATTCCGTGCCCTCTTATCCTCCTCTCCCTCTCTCCTTCCTACATAAGAACATAAGAACATAAGAAATAAGGGAAGCTGCAAGAAGTGACCAGGCTTACACATGGCAGTCCCTGTATGAAATGAAATATACTAATCAATTTCCACCTATCATCTCCATCCATAAACCCACCTAATCTTCTCTTAAAGCTCCTTAGTGTCTTAGCACTAACAGCATGATTATTGAGTCCGTTCCACTTATCTACCACTGTGTTTGAGAACCAATTTCTTCCTATTTCTTTCTTAAACCTAAATTTTTCAAGATTGAACCCGTTATTTCTTGTTCTATCCTGGTTGCTGATTCTAAGAATTTTGCTTACATCCCTCTTGTTATAACCCTTATACCACTTAAAGACTTCTATCAAGTCCCCTCTTAACCTGTGTCTCTCTAAAGAATGTAAATTTAACAGCTTCAGTCTCGCCTTGTAAGGAATACTCCTCATCCTCTATATCCTTTTAGTCATTCTCTTCTGTATTGATTCTAATAGACCTATATCCTTCCTGTAATGTGGGGACCAGAACTGCATAACATAATCTAGATGAGGTCTGACCACCCCCAAGTATAACTTTAATGTTACTTCCGGTCTTCTACTTTTAACACTCCTAAAATTAATCCTAATACCCTATTTGCCCTGTTTCGGGCCTCTATGCATTGTTTTCCTAGACGGAGTTCAGAACTAACTATAACTCCTAAATCTTTCTCGTACCCTGTACCTATCAGAGTTTCGTTGTTTATTGTGTACCTACTGTGTGGGTTTCCTCTACCTGTGTTAAGTACTTTGCATTTGTTGATACATATGTACAATCTCTCTCTCTCTCTCTCTCTCTCTCTCTCTCTCTCTCTCTCTCTCTCTCTCTCTCTCTCTCTCTCTCTCTCTCTCTCTCTCTCTCTCTCTCTCTCTCTCTCTCTCTCTCTCTCTCTCCAGGAAGGGGAGACAGTTCCTTTGGACTCACTCAAGTGCATAAACACATAGTTGTCCACTAATCTCTTTTCTGATACCTTAGTCTTCCCTTCCCTCCCCTCCCTCCTTCACCCATCACCATCTCTTCTGTAATTTACTACCCTCCAACCTCAATTGTAAATGTGTGTGTGTGTGTGTGTGTGTGTGTGTGTGTGTGTGTGTGGATTAGAAAAAATGTGTATGAAGATGTAATGATAGCCTTTAGCTAGTACAGTGGTTGTATGCTGGCCTCACACTCCAAGGTCGGTAGATTGAGTCTTGCCTGGGCCTGTGAGCTTAAACTGTTCACTTGGGAGATTATTGCTGTGGATGGGTACCATGGTTGGGGGTTGGGTTTGCCTGGCTGTTGTTCTGGAGAGCATCAATGATGGATACTGGAATTGAAACTAGTGAACTTTAAATGTAAGTGATTCTTAAAGAAAATGCCCAGGTTAATTTGAAATTAACCTGGTGGTGACAGACACCACCAGGTTAATTTCCTTACTAAAAAGATATGAGGGATACACTACTAGCCTTATGCCAGTGCTCTTGATTGAGTACAATACACATTTATGATATAAACAAAATCCTGAGGGTCAGTAATTGGGATGGGAGTAGAAGTAATGGATCCAAGCTTGATTTAAGAAAGATATATGAAGAAATTGGTTCAAAAATAGATTGGTAGATAATTGGAATAAACTCCATATCAGGATGCTAGTGCTGAGTTAATAGTGAGCTTTTAAGGAAGATTAGATGAATTTATAGAAAGAAATGATAGGTGGATATAGGGATAGAGGTTGTTATTTTTATACAGGGACTCTTATATGTGTGGTAGGTCAGATGGCTTTTGTACAGCTTCCCTTGTGTTCTTGTGTGGCAGTGGTACAGATGTTATTAACTTTTACAGCTAGATTATGACATTCATGGCAACTCATATGTCATATCCCCTTGATTTAAACTTTTAATTATTCACCTTATAAAGATTTACATCTTAGATATAATTCTGAAAAATGCACATTTTTTTCATTGATGTGGTCTGTCCAGAAAGACCCACATTCAGTACCAGTCGGTGATAGTGATGACTAGAAATTGATGTTTCCTTGTATTGTAAATAAATTTTATTTAAAATGAAATAAAGGTTAATCAGCTCAAATTATGAGCTGATATATTTGAAGTGGTATAATGGATGACTTTTTTTAATGTATTATGCCATTGGCCTATGTCTTGCATCAGCATCTGTTAGCTCAGAGTTAATTATTTTTATTATTTTTATGGAAATATTGTTTACAATGTTGACCATTCAACCAATAATTATTGGTTTAAGCAAAGGAACTGTAAGGATTTGTAGCACTTGATGATTATGTTTCTGTTACACCATTCAGCCCTGTTAACTCTGAGGACTATGCTGTGTTCAGTAATTATGGAAGTGAGTTGGTTGAGAAAGATTACTAATATAGCTGTTGAAGAAGAGTGCTGATGGTTGTGGTGTTGGTGATGATAAAGATCAGCAGACACATATCACTAGAGCAGACCCACCACCACATGAGGACTGCATTTTGAAACTGTTTGGCATCTTACCTCAACTTACCTCCACTACTTTGAACAGGCTTTAGTTGAAGTTGTGGATTTTCAGTTGTTGTCATGAGTGTAGGTATATTTTAAGAAGTATTGTGTGCTGACTGACTGACTGACTGACTGATTTTCAGTTGTTGTCATGAGTGTAGGGATATTTTAAGAAGTATTGTGTGCTGACTGACTGACTGATTTTCAGTTGTTCTCATGAGTGTAGGGATATTTTAAGAAGTATTGTGTGCTGATTGACTGACTGACTGACTGACTGACTGACTGACTGACTGACTGACTGACTGACTGACTAACTAACTAACTGACTTCACTTCAGGCACATACAGACTTTTCTGCTTTTTGTAAAGCATGTAAAATGTAGAAAAATAAACAACAAATTTTGTTTTGCTCAGGTACTGGAGGCCTACCGAACCATTGCAGCCTCACGGCAGAAGAAGAAAACTCCCTCCAAGAAGGACAAGGATATTGCATGGAAAGCAATTAAAGATCGTGAAGTAATAGTTAGACAATTAGATTTAGCATCTAATAATAATTGCTAGAGACAATAAGATAATGTCTGGATATTTATGAAATATGAACACATATAAGGCTTCTTGTATTATGCTTCCAGATATCTTCATTTTCTCAATGTGACGCACAAGGTTTCTTACATTCTGTATGATGTGAAGTTTTCTTTCCATTAAGAAATATATATTTAACATGTGTATATATTTATTGTGTAATAATTATATGATTTTATATCTATGTACCGAAGATCAAAGGGAAGGTTATGCAAAGTTTATAGCTAGATATCTCAGTAGATTGATGTTTGATAACACCAGAAAGGAATATTGTAAAAGTCTAGATTGGAAGTTCAATACATGACCTGTATGCTATACAAATTTTCCTAGAAACAGTATTCAAATTTTTCCAGGCGGTGCTATTGGAAAGTACGCAGTGCTTTAATTCAAAAGGGAAGTAAAGACGCATGTTTTTACCTAAAATTTATAAGAAATTATTTTAATCTATATCAATAAAGATATTAATTATTGCAAACAAAAATATTAATTAATGTTTTATTATATTTCCACTAAGTCCCTCAGGAGAGGCAAGGGTGTTAAAAAATATGCTTTTGGTATTCATGCACTTAAGAGTTTTGATGAAATACTCTAATTTACTCTAACACCAATTATTCGAGATGGTGACAAAGACAATAGTAGGACAATCATACCTGAAAAGACAAAAAGATGAAACACTTCAAAGTTGATGGCCTGTATATATTGAAGAGGTGGATGGACCAGGATGATGAATATGAAATTGGATTGAATGGGGGAGGTAGTACGTACAGTACATCAATTTATCTTGGTACTTTGCAGATATGAAAGGTAAGAAAAAAAAGAAAGTACTGCAGGTAAAAGGGATCTCTACCGGCAGAATGAATGATGAACTAAAGAACAGTAAATAAGGATGTAAAAAGTGAGTTACATGGTATAATCTTATTGGTATGATAATCACATTTGCAAAAGAGACGGGTTTTGAATGAACGAAAAGTCAAGGATTCAAACAATCAAATGAGTTACCAAAGAAATAAATAAACGACTTTAGTGAGAGACTAGATGGTGAAATTAAGGATATAACAGATGTGTAACATGGAGTGACTGAATCACGCAGTCACAGGAAGAACACAAAGACGGTGTGAGCACTGATAAGTGCCATAAAAAAAAAAAAAAAATGCAACACGGAGCATGCGTAGTCTATCCAAGCTGAACACTGGCCAGTGACCCGAGTGAACGTTTGTCTCGTTACGTACAATGAACAAGAGTGCGGGGTCGCGGAGACGTGGCCTCGCACGAGGTCACTGAAGGCGAGTAGGGTCATATGCAAAGGACATATGGTGTTAAAGTAGTATTAGATACTTATGTAGTGTGGAAGATTATTGAAGCCTTCTATTGTACGGCTTAAGGTAGATGCTCTAAAGGTGCTGTACTGAGATGAAAAAATAAATAAATAAATAAACAAAAAAAAAAAAAAAAAAAAAAAACGTAAGTAGTTAGAATCTAGATGTTTATTAGTGCATCTGATGGAATAATGGTTAATGCGCATAAACTTTTTTTTCGTCAATGGAAGCTTTCCATTCCAGTGATAGTGATGTGAAAAATGTCTCCATGAACGTCTCGGACTATGGCAGGAAAGATGACAGGAAGAGAATCTGCAAGTTGCAACTCTCCACTCAAGCGAAGTTGAGATGCCAGTGAAGATGACAACTTTATTTTCTTCATTGGGATATTATGATTAGACTGATATCTATGCCTTACATAATTTATACGAAACTACTCTTAAACTATTCGTATATGCCATGGGATTAATCTGATGCGGTCAATTCGGAAAATTTATGTTTTTTTTTTTTTTTCCATGTGGTAACACTGTTGGTGATCGATCCGTGAGCAGACGACAGTGTCAGGCCTTGCTGGGCCTTCTGCTCTCCCCACGCCCACGCTGACCATCATGTGCGATCAGGCGTGTTTCCCACAACTGTATGACCAACTGCATTAACTTTTCTCCGTGAGGTTAAACAGGAGAGTTAAAAAGATCCGGTCTGATGCCAGGCGCTAGGGAGGTGGGTGTCGCTGGCTGCCTTCCTCGCCCCGCTGTCATCGTCATGTGAGGTTAATGTTCTGTCTACTCCCTTCACTTACAACTGTATTTATTCATTTATCTTTTAAAAGCCACTGGGCCTTTGCATGCGTCATGTATCACTGAGTCACTCCATATTACGTAAGGTGGTTTGAAAAGTATATTCGTGTTCATTGTTTTTCGTAATTCCATGACCACAGGGGTGGTGTTGGTGTGTAATTCAAGGTGACGGGAGTACAGGATCATGATAGATAAAAACAATAGTCAAATTAGGCATACAAACGGAATGGGGGACTACATGCAAGTGTGTGTTTGTCTCAGGATCGTTGGCAACTGTAGTTAATCCCATGCCATGGCAATTAACTCTGCACAAACAGATAATCTTATCAGTTTGTTTTGGTGCACATGTCATTTCCCAGTGAGTCGTTAGTACAGTTATGTGGCAGGACTGTGAGGATGGTGCTGTGACAATTGGTTGTGGGAACACTGTGAACAGGTGCAAAGTCTGAATAATTTGTCATGAAATTTGTCAAATTTAAGGTGGTTTATTGATTTAATAATAATAATAATATTAACAATAATAATAATAATAATAATAATAATAATAATAATAATAATAATAATAAAAAACATCAAAGGGGGACAGTCAGTATGCTGATATGTCTGCCCAACTGACCTGTAATGGCCTCAAAAATATGAAATTCTTTGAGCAAATTGTATATTGGTAAGATGCTGAACATTACACTGCTGTCAATCATTTAATAATTTAATAATAATCAAGCTTGCATGGTAACATTAGTAATTTTTTAATCCTTATAGTTATATAGTGTTTTGACAAATTATAACATTGGTATTCCATCTCTGCTATTTACAAATCTTAAAGGCTTGGTGTTTTTTTAATAATTCTCTCATTTCTGTTCCCTCTGCAATATATGGAATTGTAGAATTTGATATTCTTTTGATGCTCTCTCTTCAGAGTTGGAGCTCATTAAACATCTAGATATGTTGATTTATATTTGGGAAAGATGCATGATGCCTGAGGAGAGTCATTAAAGGCAAGGGATCCATTTAGAAGAAGAGAATGCAGACTATTCATTAAGGTTCTAGCATATTTCATTATCACGCAACTTTCTATTATGAAGTACATTTATTGTGATAGATTTAATTGACATTGACATCTTCAAGTTTTGTGATGATTGGCACATCTTTAAGTAGCTATGTAAATTCTGATTTAAATAGTCAGAAGTGATGCAAAAACAATTTCTTTGCCTGTGAAAATATCCACTCTTGCAGCAATAATGATTTATCATTAATGTATTATGATGATAATATTATTTACTTTCGTGCTATTTAAGTACGAAAGATGTGTGTAAAGCATGTATTTAACTAAACATTACCCAACATAAAACCAATTTTGAATACAATGTCTTATAATTCAGTATAAAAAACAGATCTCTAGTAGATATTCTTTATAGTTATACATAGTTCCATGGATGGTTGGTGTTTATATATATATATATATATATATATATATATATATATATATATATATATATATATATATATATATATATATATATATATATACAGGGTGTCCCATAAGTTTCCATACATAGGAAAAATTATAGAAAAACATTTTTATTTATATAATTTGCTCTACATGACTGCCTTTCTGTTGAAAACACATTTCAATGCGTGTCCTCCACTGCCGAAGAACACGTTCAAACACATCTGGATTTATGCTTGTAATGGCATTTGTGATACCCTATGTATGGAAACTTATGGGACGCCCTGTGTGTGTGTGTGTGTGTGTGTGTGTGTGTGTGTGTGTGTGTGTGTGTGTGTATATATATATATATATATATATATATATATATATATATATATATATATATATATATATATATATATATATATATATATATATATATATATATATATATATATATATATATATATATATATATATATATATATATATATTTTTTTTTTTTTTATGTAGGAAGGACACTAGCCAAGGACAACAAAAATCTAATAAAAAAAAAGCCCACTGAAATGCCATATATATATATATATATATATATATATATATATATATATATATATATATATATATATATATATATATATATATATATATATATATATATATATATATATATATATATATATATATATATATATATATATATATATATATATATATATTGTGTGTATGTGTGTGTGTGTGTGTGTGTGTGTGTGTGTGTGTGTGTGTGTAAAAGTCTATTCAGACATTCTTAAACAGTTATGGTAATTATTTACTGTATTAATTTTAGCTTCCTTATCTCACAGTAAAACAGAGGCATGCACATAAGCTCATGTTTATTTTATAATATTATTAGAGGGTCCCTCTTTTTTTCAGGAGAGGAAGTTCTCTTTACTATGGAAGATTACAAGTTCCTGTTCAAGGTGGTCCTAATTGGCAATGCTGGAGTTGGAAAAACATGTCTTGTACGAAGATTTACACAAGTAAGCAACTTGTCAATATTTTATATCTTGTGGTCTGGAATTACATTTTATCTGTCACTGGGAATTATATCTGTTGCAATAAAGTAAAAATAAATTTAGGTAGTTTAGAAAAACCGAGGATGTACAGGAATACTTTACTGGTCTAACATTTTGCCACCATTGCTTCCTCAGAGAGACTAATGCACACAGCTCCTGAGTTAGCTTTCATACACTTGTGGCAAATCAACCTGTAACTTGTTGTGAGATTGGTTCTTTCCAGGCAGTCTTTCAGCTGTTGCTATGATGAGTCTTGCTGCTGTGCAGAGATTGGTTCTTTCCAGGCAGTCTTTCAGCTGTTGCTATGATGAGTTTTGCTGCTGTGCAGGACACATGAAGCCTTCTTTGTGGTTGGTTGTTTTTTGTTGTAATTATGTATGCTGCTTTTAAGGTTTTCTCATCTTTTTTAGCCTTTCCAGTGGTCATGATTTCTGCCTTGCTCTAATCTAGCAGGTGATCCTGTTCCAAGGCATCCAGTACCAATTAATTCAAAGTCCTATGATGGTACATGTTATTCCTGTGTTTGTATATTCTTTTCTGTATGCCTTAGGATATTTCTCCATTATACACAGCTGAGCACCTACCACAGGGAATCATATAGATGACACTTTATTTGTTCACTGGATACTGTATTTTTTACTTAATATCCCTTGTCCTTTTTCCTTTTGTATCACATTTAGAACTTTTCTCTTAATTAACTGGAAAATCAGTTCAGGTCTTGTGGAGTATGACACAACAGGATAGTCCTTGTTTTTTTCAAAGAACATTGTTTATTCTTATTTTTCTGAGTCTCTTCTGGTTTTCTTCTGAGCTTGTGGAGTAGACCTGTTGGGTACCTAAGTATCACAAATGCTTCCATGATGTAACATATTTAAGTCTTCATGTCATGCTGTGAAAAGAAATGGATAAAGTAATTCATGTTAGTGAGCTTCCTGTGCATAGAAAATCTGGCACTGCCATTCAATCTACAAATCGGTAACAAAAAAAAGTAACTTATTGTCCCCCTCCTCTTCTACTGTAAACTCTATATTTTCATTTACACATGGAGCTTAACACATTGTCCACATAACAAAACCATGACTCACCATGGTTTTATTAAATAGATAATAGTGTTAATGCTGGCAAGCATGAATATTGATGACAAGTTCTATATACTCTGAATCACATTATCCAAAAAGATAAATTATTGTCCTCCTTTTCCACCATAAACTGTATGTGTTTATGTATACTGTTAAGCATGCAAAGTTTGTTGTCAGTATTTGTACTTGCTGGTATTAACATGTCCTGTCTGTGATCAGGGTCATCTGCTAGTTTAGAACAAGCCAGAAATTATGGCTGCTGAATTAAATAGATGAAAACACAAGAAAAAAATTCCAAAGTGACATACATCATCATAACAGAACCCATCAACCACAGGGAAGGCTTTGTGTGTCTGTCCTGCACAGTGGCCAGATTCACCATAGCAGCAGTTGAGAGACTGTCTAGAGAGGACCAATCAGTGTGCTCCATTTCCCAGTGACATGCAGGCTGATCTTCCATGAGTGTAAAAAAGCTGACTTATTGGCTGTGTGTATTAGTCTCTAAGGAACCTACTATGGTGAAATGTTAGAATAATGAAATACTGTACCCCTGAATACCTTGGGTTTCTGTACACTACTGGATCACTGTGTGTTTCTGTCTGTCTCTAGTTCTCTTTTGCAAACACTGTTCCCAAACTATGCTTTCTTCTTTCTGACATTAGTATTATCCTGCTCTGTGTTACAGACTTCTCTGTAGCTTTTTGCTGCCCATCTCTGCATTATGCTTTAAAAATCCCTGTATTAGAATATGACTTGGAAGCAAACTGATCCCTCTCATTAGATGCAATTTGCACCTGTGTGTTAGTGGTGACCTGACTGTATGTTTATATATATATATATATATATATATATATATATATATATATATATATATATATATATATATATATATATATATATATGTAAATGGTATATACAGTAAACAATCATTCTGCTGGACCCCATTATAGCAGATTTCTGCATTTAGCGGATATGTATGGCTTACAGACCATCCATCGGATTTACTGGATAAGTGTTGGTAAATGAGACAGAACATCCAGCCAGCGGCTGGAATATTAACTGTGTGTTATTATTGATAATTCACTAAATGCTTACAACACACATTCCACAGTATTTTACATCAGGTACATATTTATCTTCATCACAAACATTTTATTACACAGTGGCATGCTGGCATGTTTGGAGCTCCTTTCTAGTGGAGCTCATCCTGGTAAGAAATCCTGATAAGTGGCAGTGACGGTTAGGGAGTGAATGAGGGTGAGAGGGAGGGAAGGTGTGGGTGATGGTGGTGGTGAGTGCACACTGCATCTACCAGGGTTGCACTGTCTACCATAATTATGGTATTTCTGTCATAATTTGGTGTTTGCCTGCCATTTGCCATACATTGTCTACCATACACTATGCTATAATGTATATAAAAAATGTCATATATATATATATATATATATATATATATATATATATATATATATATATATATATATATATATATATATATATATATATATATATATATATATATATATATATATATATATATATATATATATATATATCTTTTTTTTTTATGTAGGAGGGACACTGGCAAAGGACAACAAAAATCCAATAAAGAAAAAAAATGCCCACTCAAATGCCAGTCCCATAAAAGGGTCCAAAGCAGTAGTCAAAAACTGAAGGATAAGTGTCTTGAAACCTCCCTTTTGAAGGAATTCAAGTCATAGGAATGTGGAAAAACAGAAGCAGGCAGGGAGTTCCAGAGTTTACCAGAGAAAGGGATGAATGATTGAAAATACTGGTTAACTCTTGCATTAGAGAGGTGGACAGAATAGGGAGAGAAAGAAGAAAGTCTTGTGCAGTGAGGCCACGGGAAGAGGGGAGACATGCAGTTAGTAAGATCAGAAGACCAGTTAGCATGAAAATGGTGGTAGAAGACAGCTAGAGATGCAACATTGCAGCAATGAGAGAGAGGCTGAAGACAGTCAGTTAGAGGAGAGGAGTTGATGAGATGAAAAGCTTTTGATTCCACCCTGTCTAGAAGAGCGGTATGAGTGGAACCCCCCCCCCCCCAGACATGTGAAGCATACTCCATACATGGACGGATAAGGCCCTTTTGCAGAGTTAGCAGCTGCAGGGGTGAGAAAAACTGGCGGAGATGTCTCAGAACGCCTAACTTCATGGAAGCTGTTTTAGCTAGAGATGAGATGTGAAGTTTCCAGTTCAGATTATAAGTAAAGGACAGATCGAGGATGTTCAGTGTAGAAGAGGGGAACAGTTGAGTGTCATTGAAGAAGAGGGGATAGTTGTCTGGAAGGTTGTGTCAAGTTGATAGATGGAGGAGTTAAGTTTTTGAGGCATTAAAGAATACCAAGTTTGCTCTGCCCCAATCAGAAATTTTAGAAAGATCGGAAGTCAAGCATTCTGTGGCTTCCCTGCATGAAATGTTTACTTCCTGAAGGGTTGGATGTCTATGAAAAGATGTGGAAAAGTGCAGGGTGGTATCATCAGTGTATGGGTGGATAGGACAAGAAGTTTGGTTTAGAAGATCATTAATGAATAATAAGAAGAGAGTGGGTGACAGGACAGAACCCTGAGGAACACTACTGGTAATAGATTTAGGAGAAGAACAGTGACCATCTACCACAGCAGCAATAGAACGGTCATAAAGGAAACTTGAGATGAAGTTACAGAAAGAACGATAGAAGCAGTAGGAGGGTAGTTTGGAAATCAAAGCTTTGTGCCAGATTCTATCAAATACTTTTGATATGTCCAAGGGAACAGCAAAAGTTTCACCAAAATGTCTAAAAGAGGATGACCAATACTCAGTAAGGAAAGCCAGAAGATCACCAGTAGAGCAGCCTTGACTGAACCCATACTGGCGATCAGATAGAAGGTTGTGAAGTGATAGATGTTTAAGAATCTTCCTGTTGAGGATAGATTCAAAAACTTTAGATAGGCAGGAAATTAAATCAATAGGATGGTAGTTTGAGGGATTAGAACAGTCACCCTTTTTAGGACAAAGGCTGAATGTAGGCAAACTTCCAGCAAGAAGGAAAGGTAGATGTTGACAGACAGAGCTGAAAGAGTTTGACTAGGCAAGGTGTAAGCACAGAGGTACAGTTTCAGAGAACAATAGGAGGGACCCCATCAGCCTTCCAAAGGTTTAGGCCAGCAAGGGCATGGAAAACATCATTGCGAAGAATTTTAATAGGTAGTATGAAGTAGTCAGAGGGTGGAGGAGAGGGAGGAACAAGCCCAGAATTGTCCAAGGTAGAGTTTTTAGCAGAGGTTTGAGTGTAGAGTTCAGCTTTAGAAATAGATGTGTTAGCAGTGGTGCCATCTGGTTGAAATAAAGGAGGGAAAGAAGAAGCAAAGTCATTGGAGATATTTTTGGCTAGATGCCAGAAGTCACGAGGGGAGTTAGATCTTGAAAGATTTTGACACTTTCTGTTAATGAAGGAGTTTCTGGCTAGTTGGAGAACAGACTTGGCATGGTTCCGGGCAAAAATATAAAGTGCATGAGATTCTGGTGATGGAAGGCTTAAGTACCTTTTGTGGGCTACCTCTCTATCATGTTTAGCATGAGAACAAGCTGTGTTAAACCAAGGTTTGGAAGGTTTAGGTTGAGAAAAAGAGTGAGGAATGTACACCTTCATGCCAGACACTATCACCTCTGTTATGTGCTCAGCATGCAAAGATGGGTCTCTGACATGGAAGTAGTAGTCATTCCAAGAAAAATCAGCAGAATACCTCCTCAGGTCTCCGCAACTAGCAGAGGCAAAACGCCAGAGGCACCTTCGCTTAGGGGGATCCTGAGGAGGGATTGGAGCGATAGGACAAGATACAGATATGAGATTGTGATCGGAGGAGCCCAATGGAGAAGAAAGGGTGACAGCATAAGCAGAAGGATTAGAGGTCAGGAAAAGGTCAAGAATATTGGGCGTATCTCCAAGATGGTCAGGAATATGACTAGGGTGTTGCACCAGTTGCTCTAAGTCGTGGATGATAGCAAAGTTGAAGGCTAGTTCACCAGGATGGTCAGTGAAGAGAGAGGAAAGCCAAAGCTGGTGGTGAACATTGAAGTCTCCAAGAATGGAGATCTCTGCAAAAGGGAAGAGGATTAGAATGTGCTCCACTTTGGAAGTTAAGCAGTCAAAGAATTTCTTATAGTCAGAGGAGATAGGTGAGAGTTATACAACACAGATGAATTTAGTTTGAGTGACTCTGTAGTCGGAGCCAGATGGTGGAAAACTCTGAAGATTCAAGAGCGTGAGCACAAGAGCAGGTTAAGTCATTGCACACATAAACACAACATCCAGCTTTGGATCGAAAATGAGGATAGAGAAAGTAGGAGGGAACAGAAAATGGGCTACTGTCAGTTGCTTCAGACACCTGAGTTTCAGTGAGGAAAAGAAGATGAGGTTTAGAAGAGGAGAGGTGGTGTTCTACAGATTGAAAATTAGATCTTATTCTGCAAATGTTGCAGAAGTTAATGAAGAAAAAGTTGAGGGGGGTGTCAAGACTCTTAGGGTTGTCGACATAAGGGCAGTCCGACCTGGGGACATTTATGGTCCCCTCCCCAGATGGGGACTCTGAGGCTAGTGTAGGAGTTGCCATGATAATTTTGAAATTTTGAAGGGTGTATGTGTTATTAGGTGCTTGTAGTTTTATGTGGAGGAAGAGAGTTGTCTTTAGAGGGTAGGCTGTGACTGCCCCCTTGTGTTGTGAGACACAAAGAGAAACGTTCAGTGAGGTCACAGCTGGGTTTAATGATGAGTTCACAGCACCCCCTGAACAGTGCTTTAGACCTCACTTGGAGTTTCACCTGAGTTTCACAATGTTCAACTTTTGTGCTGAGCCCCAGATTCTTATCATCTCAACTTTTGCGCATTATCTCCATGAGTTTTGCACATTCGTGGTGGATGGATCATGCATTCCTGCCATTGGTGTCACAGGTAGTAGAAATAAATACTATGCTATGTATTGTATACGTATTTCCATGTACAATTCACATACCGGAAGATATAAATTCTTTATGTGGGTAAACCACTTGTTAGCCACAAAACTAGTCATGCTGGTTTGTATGTAAGAGGAGAAGGAGAGGAAGGCCAGCTATGGTGCAGCCACATTGCAAAAAAGCACACAAACAAATGAGATATGGCTCATTGGTGTGGAGGATGTGACAGCACCAAACCTCTGCATCACTGTGTCACACTGAATGTGAGGACAAAACACACACTCTCACACAGGTTTAGATGTGCTGTCACACCAGATGTGAGGACAAAACACACTCACTCATACAGTCTTAGGTATGATGCTGCTGCATCACTGCACCCTGCTGAATGTGATGACAAAACATACACACTCTCACAGTCTTAGATACAGTGGTGCCTTACTGCTCCATCCTGCTGAATTTGAGGATAAAACACACACACACACTCACACAGTCTGAGATATGATGGCACTGCAATGCTGCATCCAGCTGAATGTGTAGATTGATTGATTGATTGATTGATAAAAAAAGGCAGGCACTGCAACATCACGATCATATGGTGCCAAAGGCGGAGTGCTTGGTCCATAGAGCCAGTGGTCACTGAACCCTCCATTGAAAAGTGAGCCATCAAAGAAGGTGGCACTGCCAATCACGTTTCAAACTCCCCATGGTGGGACTGAATGTGAGGTCAGAACACAAATGCACACACACATACAAAGACAAGCTTTGAAGAAAGACTTGAATAGATGGGTTTACCAGCACTACAAGAGAGGAGAGAAAGAGGAGACCTAGTAACAATGTACAAATTAGTAAACAATATAGAAAAAATAGTCAGAAATGATTTGGTATCACAGATAGAGGAAGGAAAGAGATGGATGAGGGGGCATGGAAAGGAAATAAAGAAGAGTGGATGTTCAGGTGACATCAAGAAATACAGCTTCCTATGTAGAACTATTGAAATCTGGAATGATTTGAAGGAAGAGGTGGTTGTGGCAAACAGTGTACACATGTTTAAAGAGAAACTGGATAAATATGGTTATGGAGACAGAACCAAATGACTTTTGGCTCATTCTCTGTACAACACAACTAGGTAAATACAACTAGGTGAATACACACACACACTCAGATACAGTGGCACTGCACTGCCACACTCTGCTAAATGCAAAGACAAAACACACACTCACACAGTTATGGGCCATATGGCTGCAGTAAATAAGCATTTTCTAATGTTTTCAATACCTTGAGTTTCATGATCCTTGAGTTTAGTGTTATGCCTTTGGAAGAAAACAAGCATGAAACTCAAGAGGGTATTTTATATATATATATATATATATATATATATATATATATATATATATATATATATATATATATATATATATATATATATATATATATATATATATATATATATATATATTTATTTATTTATTTATTTATTTATTTATTTATTTATTTATTTATTTATTTATTTATTCATTTATTTATTTATTTATTTAAATGATAGATAAATGAAGTTGATCTAGGTATCATTAGACATGGAGTCAGATTGGACAGTATGTATGTCACAATTGGATAAACACACATACACATGCACACATATGTACATTCACACACAAACACACACACTCATTAAGAATGAAAATTAAGAAGAACAGAAAAAAAAATTAAAGAAATCTATGAAGAGGCTAAAGAGAAAAATGGATCAAGAACAGAAGAAAAACTATATATTTTTTTAAGAGTTGGAAGACAGAGTGAAGAAATGGTACATAAAGGTAAAGAAATAAATGAAAGTAAAATAGAGAGAAATAGTAAAAATGATTGACAGATTGTGATGTTTGCCAACATAGATGGATTGATACAAAGAAAACTGAAATTACAAAACTATTTAAAAGAAAAAAATCTGAAGGCAGTGTGTTTAATGGAAACAGAGCTAAAAAAAAAAGAAAACTAGAGAGTCATTAACTATAACTACAATATATAGAGAAGAGACAGAATTGGTAAAGGAGGGGGAGATGTAATGGTAATGATAAGAAAAGAGCAAAAGACAAAAATAGTGAAATTTGGAGAAGGAAAAGCAGAAGTAATGAGTGTTAACTTTGAGGATGATAATGGAGAAATGCTGACAGTAATAACAACCTATATACTGCCCAAAACAGATTCTTAGAGCAAGGAAGAATATGAGAAAATAATAGAAGATACCATTCCGTGTTTGAGTAAATTAATCAAAAGTAATAAAAGAGTATTATTGGGTGGTGACTTCAATTGTAAAGAAATAAATTGGGAAACATTTGAAGCAGGAGGAAATGAGAGTGCAGGGGGAGAAAGATTTCTGAAGTTGACAATGGAAAACACAGTGATGCAATGGGTGACTGAAAATGCAAGATATAGGGGAGGTGATGAACTAGCAAGACTAGACCTAATACTAACTAAAGGGTATGGACTTAACTAAAGAATTAAGATAAGTGTGCCACATGGGAAAAAGTGACCATGTAATATGTATGCCACATGAGAAAAAGTGACCATGTAATGATAGAAAAAGAGATCAATAATGATGTCAGTGAAGAGGATGAATCATACAAAGAAAAATAGGAGAAACTACAGAAAACTGAATATAGATGATCTTAAGAAACTTTATAAAGAAATAGACTGTGAAAAGCAGAAAAGAGCAAATGATGTGCAAGATTAGTATGACATTCTTGTGGAAATATTTGAGACGGGTGAATAAATATGCCCCATTATGCAAACCTAAAGAAAAAGGAAAACAGGTGTGGTTCAGTGCTAGGTGTGCAAGTGCAAAAGAAAAAAGCGATGAAGCATGGATAAGAATGAAAAGAAATTGAGACCAAAAAAATAAAGCACACTTTAAGATAGCAAGAAATGAATGTGCGAAATTAAGGAGAGAGGAAGAGATAGGATATGAAAAGGATATAGTTGAAAAGTGCAAGGAAAAACCAAAACTTTTCTACAGATTCAGAAATGAAAAAATTAAACTTAAGAAAACTAGAAAGATTGAAGGATGGAAATTAAACATATGAAGACCCAAAAGACATGAGTGAATTGACAAACAAAAAGATTCAAAAATTTTTCACAGAAGAATAAAAATTTAAAGGACCACAAGATAAGACAAAAAAGCAAATGTGGGAAATTATAGTAATTAAAGAAGAAATTTATAAAATGATGAAGGAACTGGAAGGGAAAAGCAACAGGACCAAATGGAGTATTAGGTTTCATTTTAAAAGAGTGCAGGTAACAATTAATTGAACCAGTATATGACATGGTAAAGTGCTCAATATCAACTGGAAGAGTGCCTAAGGAATGGAAGGGAGCAGACATAGTGCCAATTTATAAGAGTGGAAAGAAAGAGGAACCACTAAACTGTAGACTAGTATCAATGACCAGCATAGTATGTAAGATCTGTGCAAAAGTGATAGAGGAAAAACCAAAACTTTTCTACAGATTCAGAAACAAAAATTAAACTTAAAGAAAAACTAGAAAGATTGAGGGATGGAAATTAAACATATGAAGACCCAAAAAGACATGAGTGAATTGACAAAATTTTTAGAAAAACATGATATAATAACAGTAAAATAGTATGGCTTTAAACAAAAGTGATCATGTGTAACCAATTTGATGAGCTTTTATTCAAGAGTGATTGATACAACACAGGAGAGGTATGGATGGGTAGACTCTGTGTAATTAGATCTGAAAAAAACTTTTGACAAAGTTCTCTACAGCAGGTTATTATGGAAGCTAGAAAATATAGGAGGATTAAATGGAAAAAAATGCATGGAAAGTTACTTCTTAAAGGGAAGAGAAATGATAGTGGTAGTAAAAGATGTAAAATTGAAATGGAGAAAAGTAAATAGAGGAGTACCACAAGGATCAGTGCTGTCACCAATACTTTTCCTGATCTACATAAATGATATGCCTGAAGAAGTAAAGAGCTTGTTTGCAGACGATGCAAAGTTACAAAGACATATAAGAAACAACAAAGACTGAAATTCTACAAGAGGACTTGAATAAAATCTTGGACTGGAGTAAGAAATGGAAGGTGGAATTTAATGTGAAAAATGTCATGTAATGGAAATGGGAAAAAGTGAAGAGACCAAAATGGACATATAAAATGGGAAATGAAAAAAATAATAAAAGTACAAGAAGAGAAGGGTCTGGGAGTGATAATACAGGATAGTCACCAGTCATGTAGATGAAGAATAGGGAAACAATGGGTCCATTAAAGGCAGCAGATGGGGAGCTGGTTAGTTCGGGGGAGGAAATTAGTAAAATTCTGAATGAGTATTTTTTTAAATGTCTTCACCCAGGAAAACATGCTGAATAGTGAGCATATGTTCAGAGCAGAAGAGAATGAGAAGCTGACAGATATTACCATAACTAAGGAGATAGTGGAACAGGAGATAGCCTAAAAAGTTCCAGACACCAGGACCAAATGAAATATATCCCAGAGTACTTAAGGAATGCAAAGAGGTTATTAGTGAATCGTTAGCTTCTGTCTTTAGTCAAGTGATGTACTGGTAATGTGGAGGCAAGTGAATGTAGTACCCATCTTTAAGATAGGAGATAAAACTTTAATGTCTAATTATAGACTTGTCACCTTAACTTCTGTTGTAGGTAAAATAATGGAGTCAGTAATAGCGAAGAACATTAGCGAGCTTTTAGACAAACACAACTTGATAAATCAGTCACAGCATGGCTTCATGAAGGGGAAGCCTTGCCTGATGAACTTTTTAAGTTTTTACAGTAAAGTTTATGAGGTGGCAGATAATGGTGATAGTTATGATATACTGTATCTGGGCCTTAGTAAAGCATTTGACAAGGTATCCCATCAGAGGCTCCTGAGAAAGGTTAGGGCGCATGGGATAGATAGGAAGGTGTTAGGCTGGATAAGGTCATATCTCAGTGACGGGCTGCAGAGAGTTGTAATAAACGGCTCAATCCGAGTGAGGTCAGATAATTAGTGGGGTGCCACAGGAATCAGTATTAGGGCTGTTGTTGTTTTTAATATATATCAGTGACTTGTATAGTGGAATTAGTAGTGATGTTAGTAAATTTGTGGATGACACAAAGACAGGTAAATTAATTAGGTTAGAATCAGATACCATTGCCTTGCAGGCAGATTTGGATAGGATGAATGAATGGACAGACAGATGGCAAATGCAGTATAATATCAACAAATGCAAAGTACTTAGTATAGGAAGGGGAAACCCACACTGTAGGTACACAATAAACAACAAAGTTCTGGTAGGCTCAGGGTACGAAAAAGATTTAGGAGTTATAGTTAGCTTTGAGCTCCGTCTAAGAAAGCAATGCATAGAGGCCAAAAAAAGAGCAAATAGGGTATTAGGATTCATATTTAGAAGTGTTAAAAGTAGAAGTCCCCAAGTAATATTAAAGTTATATTTGGCATTGGTCAGACCTCATCTATATTACACTGTGCAGTTCTGGTCCCCATATTACAAGAAGGATATAGGTCTATTAGAATCAGTACAAAGGAGAATGATTAAAAGGATACAAGGGATGTGGAGTATTTCTTATGAAGTGAGATTGAAGCTGTTAAATTTACATTCTTTAGAGATATGTAGGTTAAGAGGGGACCTGATAGAAGTCTTTAAGTGGTATAAGAGTTACAACAAGGGAGACATAAGCAAAATTCTTAGGATCAGTAACCAGGACAGAACAAGAAGTGATGGGTTCAAGCTTGAAAAATTTAGGTTTAAAAAAGAGATAGGAAGGAATTGGTTCTCAAATAGAGTGGTGGATGAATGGAATGGACTCAGTAATCAAGTTGTTAGTGCTGAGTTATTAGGGAGCTTTAAGAGAAGATTAGACAAATTTATAGATGGGGATGATAGGTGGAAATAGGTAGGTATATTTCATACAGGGACTACCATGTGTAGACCTGATGGTTTCTTGCAGCTTCCCTTATTTTTTATGTTCTTATGTTCTTAAAAGATATTCAGAGATACATATAAAATGGTGAGAAATATTGGAACAGCATTCCACTACATGGATAAAGATATGATGAGAAAGTTAATTACCACTATGATTAGACCAAAGTTGGAATATACTGAATCAGTGTGGTCTCCTCACAAGAAGAAATGTGTAAAAAAAAAAAAAAAAAAACTAGAAAGGATACAAAGGATGGCAACAAAAATAGTTCTAGAACTGGAAGAATTAACATATGAAGACAGGTTAAAGGAAATGAATCTGCCAACATTGGAACAAAAAAAAAAAAAGGGGAGACTTAATACTGATTTATAAATTGTGGAATAGAGTGGAAGAAATAGATAATGAGAAACTGCTGCTAAGATAAGGAGGAAATGCCAATTACACATGAGGACACAGCAAAAAAAACTAAGAAAAGGAAGATGCTTGAATAACATAAAGAAACATAGTTTCCCACAGAGAAATGTAGAACTTTGGAACAAGCTCAGTGAGGATGTAGTATTGGCAATGAGTATGCACAACTTCAAGGAAAACTTAACAGGTGTAGATATGGAGACAGGACCACACAAGCATAGCTCAGGCCCTGTAAATTACAACTAGGTAAATACACACACACACACACACACACACACACACACACACACACACACACACACACACACACACACACACACATTAATTGTTGAGTTGCTTTTGTATATTCCCTTATTCTTTGTATTACATTTCTTTTTAACTAATTGCATTGGATTTGCCCAGTTTTAAGAATGAAGGATGGTAATCAGAGGAGTTCTATTAATTAGTAATTGATCAGCAGTTCTGTGTGAATTAGGATTTTATAGAAGATTCATGCTGTATTAGTTTTGTAAAGAAAACAATGGTTTTAATTTACAGGGACTATTTCCACCTGGGCAAGGAGCCACCATTGGGGTGGACTTCATGATCAAGACGGTGGAGATTGAAGGAGAAAAAATTAAGGTATGAAAATACCACATAAATTAGTGATATTTTGTAAATGTCCATGCAATCATTAAGCTTTTTTTTTATAATGATGGAGATATTCCTTCATCAGTACAGTAATGCATTCAGGATTTATACTGAAATTAGAAATAATATTGTAACATCAATTAGGTGAACTTTACATTTTTAAGTCATGTAATCAGTTGTCACTTGTAACTGAATAGTGACTCTTATATTGAGCTCCATGTTATCCAAGATTCAGTCCTATTTTGATTTCTTTTCAATAGTATATATCTCTTCCAGCTTCAGATCTGGGACACAGCTGGGCAAGAAAGATTTCGTTCCATCACACAGTCTTATTACCGCTCAGCCCATGCACTCATCCTTGTCTATGATATATCCTCTCAGCCAACCTTTGACTGCCTACCAGACTGGCTAAGGGAGATTGAACAGTATGCAAGTTGTAAGGTCCTTCGTGTTCTTGTTGGTGAGTATGCTCTGAGTCTCTTCATTTGAAGGAAAGGTCTTTTCACATCATATGGAGTTTGTTATGTTTTAGCTATTAATTGCTACAACAGTACACCTCATTCTTTGTTAGTGTAGGGGGTTCACCAGAAAAGGCTGGCACCATCCAAGGATCGAACCTGGGATCTGCTTGCAGGGTGGATGTGCTAACCGTTACACCACGGTTTCCTCCTGGTAACAACCCTCACATTCTTGAATTTTATTTTATCTTTATGAAAATCTTGGTGTATAATTTTAAAGAAATTGAATACCCAAGAGCCAATAAAAACTGACACCCTCAAGATAACAACAATGCTCACCTTTGCAGCCCTTCCTTCCTCCTTTCCCTTTGCCATCTCCCACCTCATTCACATTCAAATATCCTGTATCTTCTAAACCATGGCATAAAAAACATTTGACCATAGGATATTTCTGACTTAGAATAACTTGATCTCGTGAGTACAGTAGAACCTCAGTTTGTGAACTCAATCTGTTCCAGGCCTTGGTTCACAAACAAAATTGTTCACTAACCAAAACAATGTTTTCTATTGAAATTAATGTAAGTACAATTAATGTTTCAGAAATATGGTATTTTTACATATTTAATTTTTTTTTCTTTTGTGGTGAAGAATATAGAATGAAATTGAAATACATATCGTTCACTACTCTTTTAATACAATGAAGCCTATGTAGGTGTCATAATTACATTCTGTTTTAGTTGTTGAGTGATCCCATATTCGTATATTGGCCTTGAGGTTCTATTGCTCCTCCCATCATCCCTCTTCCCATCAATCATGTAAATGAGCTACACCATGCCCCCACCCTCTATCTAGAATGAGGAAGTCTCAGTGGCAGAGCCTACATCACAGTTCCCCCCTTGTCCTCCATATCCCCCTATCCTTCTCTTGATCCCATAGCCCTCAACCAGAGATGGGAGACTGTACAGGGCAGGATACAGTTCCCCCCTCCCAGGTACATTCCTGCCCTCTTACCCTCCTCTCTCTCCTTCCTCCCTACATATCTCTCTCTCTCTCTCTCTCTCTCTCTCTCTGTGTGTGTGTGTGTGTGTGTGTGTGTGTGCTGGGAAGGTCGTCTTGTCAGTGTTGAATGTCAACACAGACAGATGCTCAGTTACTGATGAATGCCAGTAGTGGATGTGTTTGTTACTCCTTTTTTATGTAGAGAGAGAGAGAGAGAGAGAGAGAGAGAGAGAGAGAGAGAGAGAGAGAGAGAGAGAGAGAGAGAGAGAGAGAGAGAGAGAGAGAGAGAGTTCCTTACCCATTCATTCCTCCTTCACCCATCACCACTTTTTCTGTAGTACCCTCCAACCACCCTGAAGCATAAATGTGTGTGTGTGTGTGTGTGTGTGTGTGTGTGTGTGTGTGTGTGTGTGTGTGTGTGTGTGTGTGTGTGTGTGTGTGTGTGTGTGTGTGTGTGTGTGTGTGTGTGTGTGTGTGCATCATAGTTACACCCAGAAAAAGCCAACTCAGGCCTCATATTTCTACAGCAACTGAAGGGTTGAGAGAGAGAGAGAGAGAGAGAGAGAGAGAGAGAGAGAGAGAGAGAGAGAGAGAGAGAGAGAGAGAGAGAGAGAGAGAGAGAGAGAGAGAGAGAGAGAGAGAGAGTTCCTTACCCATTCATTCCTCCTTCACCCATCACCACTTTTTCTGTAGTACCCTCCAACCACCCTGAAGCATAAATGTGTGTGTGTGTGTGTGTGTGTGTGTGTGTGTGTGTGTGTGTATGTGTGTGTGTGTGTGTGTGTGTGTGTGTGTGTGTGTGTGTGTGTGTGTGTGTGTGCATCATAGTTACACCCAGAAAAAGCCAACTCAGGCCTCATATTTCTACAGCAACTGAAGGGTTGAGAGAGAGAGAGAGAGAGAGAGAGAGAGAGAGAGAGAGAGAGAGAGAGAGAGAGAGAGAGAGAGAGAGAGAGAGAGAATTATGAAATTATTAGATTTATCTACAAATGCCTACATGAGTGTCATTCTCATGTTTGGTAATAATTTCCTTCTTTACTTCAATAATAATAAGCTTAGGCTTCTTATTTCTATTATCACTGATGCTTTTTTCATTCTTATGTGGCATAATGGAGGCTGAAATAGCACAAAAAGTGGGAAAATAAATAATGTTTCTGAATATAGCACTCTCATGAACAATGTTGACACCAAGCGTGCCAATGCACTACTGAGCATGAGGTTTCATAGATTGTGAGTAATGTACGTTTGTACCCCAAAACATTGTTTGTGAACCAAGCTAAAATTTGTTCACAAAACTAGTTTGTGAACCAATCTGTTCATGATGTGGGGCATTTGTAAACTGAGGTTCTACTGTATGTGACTCCTCACAGGACACCTTATAGATGATCTGGTCTTGGTGGGCCTAGTTTGAATAGGTTGTGGAGAATTCTGAGACATGTTATCTTACCTGAATCATAAACAATATATCGAAGTGATATGCAGTTTTAGATTCTTCTACATCTAATTTGTTGACCAAGGAGAGCTGGTCTTTGACTTTGACTCCTTATAAGAGACTACCTACTGAAAGTGGTATTATGTGAGAGTTATATTTTTAGCCTTAGAAGTTATATTTTGTGGAAAAGACTATGATATTAACTGTTTTGAACCAGTGCCATATGATACTTGTATAAAAGAATATATTAACCCTAATAACTATAGTATAACCTTCCTCTAGTAGCATTGCTGAACATTTTCATTGTGCCCATTTCAATTATACATTGGCAGTGTTCTGCAACAAATGTGGTGATGAATTATAAGTATACACAGAAAGGAGGAGATGAAGGAAAGGTGGTGGTGAGAAGAATAGAAGGGAGATAAGGAACTTGAGTGGTTAGGAAGCTATCCCTACCTTGTACACATTGAAGTATCTGCCTGAACTCAGCACACTCTTGTGCTGAAAGTTCCTCTTCCTCATATTGCCACAAGTGCACCTCTTATCCTAGGGTGTTTTGTATTTTGAAGACAAAGGATATATACTGTATTTCCTGCCATATAAGATGCACCTGAGTATAAGACACACCTATAATTTGGCAGAGGATATTTAGAAAAAATAAAATAAGCCCCACTTTTCCTTGAACTT
The DNA here is from genome assembly GCF_035594125.1 of Scylla paramamosain. Lineage (NCBI taxonomy): Eukaryota > Metazoa > Arthropoda > Malacostraca > Decapoda > Portunidae > Scylla > Scylla paramamosain. The sequence continues at coordinate 27,888,200 of NC_087160.1, forward strand.
CATAGCCTGCCTCTCAACCAGGCTTTGGTCCAAGTTGCATCTCAAACCAACACAGAAGGGCAGAAAATATATCAGCTTATCAGTGATCATAACTGTTGCTGAACAGTTATGACTGTGATATGACCTTATGGTGGTTTCTATCTTTCCCTGTGTTCAAGATGTTCCACTATTGGCTGAAGAGGTACAGTGCTCCTGTAACCTGAACAGCTGTCAACTTGAAATGGTAAACAAAATATTCCCTGTGTATGCTAAGGCCTCTGATCTTGATCTTGATGCTACAGGTTGCACGTGCAGCCATGTTTCGTGGTAAGTGCACAAAGCCTAACCAACTATAGTCACTTTCTTCATACAAATTATGGCTATTCATTACCTTAATAAATTTACTATGAATTTTATTCACATAAGTTAAGGTCATCGAGTGATGTGCTTCAGAGTTACAGTAATTGGCTTTTATGTTTTAGCATTATTTTGATTTTTAATTATTATCTAGTAATTTTTAGCACTATTTTGATTTGTAATCATTAATAATATATATATATATAAACATATAGATTTCATTCTAGGGTCAAACAGTAGTGTTGGTGTTTAGGTGTTACTATTTTGATTTGTAATCATTATCTAGTAATATATATATATATATATATATATATATATATATATATATATATATATATATATATATATATATATATATATATATATATATATATGGATTTCATTCTAGGGTCAAACAGTAGTGTTGGTGTTTAGGTGTTACTCTAGTAACGGTAACCATAACCCCATAGGACTACCCAAACTTGACCATTGGGGTATATGATGCAGGATGATTTTTGGATAATTTTTTTGATGAAAAGTGTCTTATGTGGTGGGAAATATGGTAAGTTTATTAATTTAGTTTAACACAATAAAGACATGGAAAGCTGCACAATTGACAATTGAAGCTATTTTTTGGGAGTGTCAAAGTTTCCTTTTTTTGTGAAGAGAAATATAGAAAACCCTTGTAGCTTAGGGGATAATTTACTGTAACCTGATCTAACCTGCAACTTCTTAATAGCTATATACTATTCCATAAATGGCACTCCTTTGACCATCTGCCACATAGTTTCCTGACTACCTGTAAGACTCTTATTCACACAAAACACATATGAAAATTTGTGTAAATAACTAATAAATGAGAAGACAGGGAAGTAGTATTATCTAGTATGGGTACGGAAGCAGGTAGAAAATGAGTGTTTATGTAGGGAAGAATTGGTGAGGATTAGGTAGAGAGAGTGATAGCTAAGCTGAAGTGTAGTAAAGCTACTGACATAAATGGAATAACTGTTAAAATGTTAAAGTATTGAGGTGATTGGATGCTTGTAGATTGGCATGGAGGTAAGAAGTACCAAATGAGTATTCTTTTATCAGTGGTTCCTAAACTGGAGAGTCTCCACAAGGGTGCATGAGGAGGATTCAGGAGGAGTGTGAAGTCATCTGCCCAAAAGTAATTATTTTAAAGTACATGAGGTGCCTAGAGCCAGAGTGACCTAAGCGCCGAAAATTAAAAACAAAAACGATATCAAAGTTTTGTGAGTTTCAAAATGTGATATTTCTTCAGTGAATTGAGGTAGAAAGTAATGACTGGTATTGAAATATTCAGTAATTTATGGCCATTACAACTATTTAGTTGAATTACATTATAAAGTTACAATTAAATTACATTATTAAAAATAAATAGACTGCGTTTTCTTTGATACAATTTTGTTGAGGATATCACACAGCTACTTTAAAATTGTATCTAGTGCCCACACATTGTTTATTTCCTTTATTCTATCAAGTTATTTTATTTTCTATGTACTAATAGGAGAATCACAACCATTAAAAGTCTCCTTTTTAGTGAACTTATCAATTTTATGAAGCAAAAATGTAAGTGACATACATGTACCTCCTAAGCTTAAAAAATTAAACTAGAAGAAACTGAAATAAAAGAACTAATAAATGTCATGAAAATGTACCAGTATAAAGGGTAAGAGAATATAAAGAAATAATAAAATCATCCAATGCCTCCAGAGCTCACATAGGCTTCCCTCATGTTTCTTTGTTGTTTAGTGATATTTTTCTTCCAATTTTCTTCCCCTGGAAGGTCTTTGCTCTGCAAGGGCTACGCTGTTGTCTGTCATAATAATGAAAGGTGTACGTGTTGTATAAAAGCAAAATTAAGATAGCAGCCTGTCATTTAAGGGTAGCAAGCAGACTAGAGGGAGGGAAATTGTGAAGTGTGTAGGTGTAGTGTTGGGGAGGTGTCCCAATGCAGGTGTAGGTTCACTCAAAATCTACCCAGCACTTTGGATCAGCCTATACTAGTGCATGACTCACAACACAAGCTGTCATTGGCTGGCACTTCCCGTGCTGATGTGGCAAGGGAGTTCTCTCTGGTCCTAGCAACTGATAGCCATCACTGAAGTGTGACAAGAAGGTTCTGTGGATAATTTCACTTGAATAGATTTTTGGCCCTATAGTGAGGTCCATTCTGACATCTGCGCTATCTCCTGTCGTGGTAGGAAAGTTGGGGAAGGCAATGCAATAAAAATAATAATTTCAGCTGCGATGCCACTTATGTTACTCTGGCTCTGGGCACCTCATATAATGAAATTACTCCAAGAAGAAAATGCTTATTAAAATGTTTCATTATTTGCTTCAATCTAAACAAAAAACTTTCTTCTATACAGTGTTAAGATATTAACTGTAAAAATTTATAATCAAATATAAGCATAGTAAGTGAAGGGTGGGGGACATGTGAGTTTGTTTGAAGCAAAAAGGAGGGCATCATGCAAGATAGTTTAGGAACCACTGCTCTGTATAAAGATAAAAGTTGTAGTCTCTCTCATAACAAGTTTTTGCCAGTTACATTGATTTGCAGCTAAGAAATTTTCTCAGGTACCCTTTTTCATAGTAAGACGGCTTTTGATTTCCAGTTTGATTATAGTTGAACTTTGTCAAAACCTAGTTGAATTAGAAGTTGAGGTTTATGTTAGATGAATCTTACTGCAAAATTTTAAGAATTTTGGTACATCTACTAGTCCCAGTGTTGAACAGCTAAATTTTATTTGTATACTTATAAGCTATGATATCAGTAGAAAGTTTCTTCTCCCTGTAGTGTATTTCTGAAGATGACATCAGGTTGATATTAAAACATCTGCTGCTCACAATAAAGTTGTTCACATTGGCACTAGTTGTCCTAATCCTAATGAAGATTTGTTTCACTAGAAATGCATCCATCTCTAAAATGCTTAAGAATTTTCAGCTAATTATTGCATAAAATGTATAGAATATAATGCCTTACCTTGCCTCCTAATACTTGTATTTCAGTAAACATTATAAATAAATGCTATAATGAATGAAGTCCTAGAATCAACTGTGTTATATATTTCTATAAGGGAAGGCTTGAGCTATGTACAAGTTTAAAAGTTATTTTAGTTATAGCAATGTTTCTGTCTTCCTGGTCTGTTGTTACTGATATAACATAACCCTTCATGGAGTAATGGATATCTTGCTGTGCTTATCAGGACTCCATTAGGCATGAATATTATCTGTTCATGGTAGAAATTAATCCTCTGGAGTGTATATGGAGTTTTATTAATTTTGTTTATCTATTTATTTTTCTTTTAGTAGAAAAGCTTTGGGATAACATACTGACCTTATATTGCAATAGTGAGAAGTAATGTTTTAGATTTTGTGCATTAACATATTTTATCCTCCGTTGAACTGTGCTTGCAGTAATGAATGGCTGTGCTAACTCACTAACTTCTCACTATCATTAGGCAACAAAACAGACCGAGAGGACCGGGAGCTCCCCACACATGTAGGGGAAGAGTTTGCTCACCGCCACAATATGTACTTTATTGAGACATCTGCAAAGGAAGCTGACAATGTTGAAAAACTCTTTATTGAAATAGCCAAGGAATTGACCCAGGTAATACTAACAAAACACTTTTTACATAAATATGTTTAGTTTCTTTACTTGCCTTAGTCTTTCATTTCAGACAAGTAAGGTGCAACACCCTACTTGTATTCCTGACTGTCTTGGAGATACGCCCAACATTCTTGACCTTTTCCTGACCTCTAATCCTTCTGCTTATGCTGTCACTCTTTCTTCTCCAGTGGGCTCCTCCGATCACAATCTCATATCTGTATCTTGTCCTATTGCTCCATTCCCTCCTCAGGATCCCCCTAAGCGAAGGTGCCTCTGGCGCTTTGCCTCTGCTAGTTGGGGGAACCTGAAGAGGTATTTTGCTGATTTTCCTTGGAATGACTACTGCTTCCGTGTCAGAGACGCGTCTTTGTGTGCTGAGCGCATAACAGAGGTGATAGTGTCTGGCATGGAGGTATACATTCCTCACTCTTTTTCTCGACCTAAACCTTCTAAACCTAGGTTTAACACAGCTTGTTCTCGTGCTATACATGATAGAGAGGTGGCCCACAAAAGGTACTTAAGCCTTCCATCACCAGAATCTCATGCATTTTATATTTCTGCCTGGAACCATGCCAAGTCTGTTCTCCAACTAGCCAAAACAGAAAGTGTCAAAACCTTTCAAGATCTAACTCCCCTCGTGACTTCTGGCATCTAGCCAAAAATATCTCCAATAATTTTGCTTCTTCTTCTTTCCCTCCTTTATTTCAACCAGATGGCACCACTGCTATCACATCTGTTTCTAAAGCTGAACTCTTCACTCAAACCTCTGCTAAAAACTTTACCTTGGATGATTCTGGGCTTGTTCCTCCCTCTCCTCCACCCTCTGACTACTTCATGCCACCTATTAAAATTCTTCGCAATGATGTTTTCCATGCCCTTGCTGGCCTAAACCCTTGAAAGGCTTATGGACCTGATGGGGTCCCTCCTATTGTTCTCCAAAACTGTGCCTCAGTGCTTGCACCTTGCCTAGTCAAACTCTTTCAGCTCTGTCTGTCAACATCTACCTTTCCTTCTTGCTGGAAGTTTGCCTACATTCAGCCTGTTCCTAAAAAGGGTGACTGTTCTAATCCCTCAAACTACCGTCCTATTGCTTTAATTTCCTGCCTATCTAAAGTTCTTGAATCTATCCTCAACAGGAAGATTCTTAAACATCTATCACTTCACAACCTTCTATCTGATCGCCAGTATGGGTTCCGTCAAGGCCGCTCTACTGGTGATCTTCTGGCTTTCCTTACAGAGTCTTGGTTATCCTCTTTTAGACATTTTGGTGAAACTTTTGCTAGACATATCAAAAGCTTTTGATAGAGTCTGGCACAAAGCTTTGATTTCTAAACTACCCTCCTATGGCTTCTATCCTTCTCTCTGTAACTTCATCTCAAGTTTCCTTTCTGACTGTTCTATTGCTGCTGTGGTAGACGGTCACTGTTCTTCTCCAAAATCTATTAACAGTAGTGTTCCTCAGGGTTCTGTCCTGTCAACCACTCTCTTCTTATTATTTATTAATGATCTAAACCAAACTTCTTGTCCTATCTACTCCTACACTGATGATACCACCCTGCACTTTTCCACGTCTTTTCATAGACGTCCAATCCCTCAGGAGGTAAACATTTCACACAGGGAAGCCACAGAACACTTGACTTCTGATCTTTCTAAAATTTCTGATTGGGGCAGAGCAAACTTGGTATTGTTCAATGCCTCAGAAACTCAATTCCTCCATCTATCAACTCAACACAATCTTCCAGACAACTATCCCCTCTTCTTTAATGACACTCAACTGTCTCCATCTTCTACACTGAACATTCTCGGTCTGTCCTTTACTTATAATCTGAACTGGAAACTTCACATCTCATCTCTAGCTAAAACAGCTTCTTTGAAGTTAGGCATTCTGAGACGTCTCCACCAGTTTTTCTCACCACCCCCCCAGCTGCTAACTCTGTACAAGGGCCTTATTCGTCCATGTATGGAGTATGCTTCACATGTCTGGGGGGGGTTCCACTCACACTGCTCTTCTAGACAGGGTGGGATGAAAAGCTTTTTGTCTCATCAACTCCTCTCCCCTAACTGACTGTCTTCAGCCTCTCTCTCACCGCCACAATGTTGCATCTCTAGCTGTCTTCTACTGCTATTTTCATGCTAACTTCTCTTCAGATCTTGCTAACTGCATGCCTCCCCTCCTCCCACGGCCTCGCTGCACAAGACTTTCTTCTTTCTCTCACCCCTATTCTGTCCACCTCTCTAACGCAAGAGTTAACCAGGATTCTCAATCATTCATCCCTTTCTCTGGTAAACTCTGGAACTCCCTGCCTGCTTCTGTATTTCCACCTTCCTATGACTTGAATTCCTTCAAGAGGGAGGTTTCAAGACACTTATTCATCAATTTTTGACTACTGCTTTGACCCACTTATGGGACTTGCATTTCAGTGGGCATTTTTATTTATTGGATTTTTGTTGCCCCTGGCCAGTGTCCTTCCTACATAAAAAAAAAAAAAAGATGGAATTTTCAGCAAAGTACTGTAAGTCTTCACCACAGTATATTTTCTTATTTCTCTTTTTGTTTCCCTAAATCTTATTTTAGATGAAGATAGCAGCACCAGGTTTATCACCACATGTGTGACTAAACAGTGGAAAGATATCTGTCATGTTTGTGTATATGGCTGTTTAGTTCTGAGGTATTTTGCACTGTAGAATTTTTCCCATTCATGCTTGTAACTTTTAAGGAATAAGATTGATAACTTTTATGAAATTAACCATGAAGGATTAAAACAATGCACAATTTTATCACATGCATGGAAACTGTGGTGGATTATTGACTTCATCTTTCCAATTTTTAGTAATTCACCCTTTAAGGAAGGTAAAATTAGTGATGAGCCATACACCTTTGCTGAGAGAACAATAACTTATCAGAGAAAAGATTAAGACTTACTGCATTTAGTAGTAGCACTGGAATTCTCTTCTTGGTGGTTAGTTAAAAAAAAAAATAAATAAAATAAAATAATATATATATATATATATATATATATATATATATATATATATATATATATATATATATATATATATATATATATTGTTCTGTTCATTATTATGTGAAAAGAAATGGTGTGATTCAACAAAAGGAATAGTTAGCTGTTTAGTTATCTTTCATGTGTTTCTTGAAAGAGTCAATATTGTCTTTTCTATGGTTGTTGGGGCACTCATCTTTAAATGCATGTACAAATCAGACATTTGTTTGTATATATATCTTTCAAAATGCACCCACTTACTGAGTGACTCTTGAACCTTTAATGTATTACTGGCACTCCTTAAGTCTCAGGAATGCTGCTCCCACCCTCCACTGATAGTCCTTGTGCTAATGACACCTACTCTTTTTCTTTGGGAAATGCAGCTTGTTCGTAGTGGACACTTTGACAAGGTGAGTACAGTAGCTTCTAAGGCACTAATTTTTTCTCTTTCTAAAGAATGTCCACATCAGTGTGCCTTTTTTAAATTGTTTGTTATGTGTATGCTACATGTGTTGCTCAATAACTCTGGAATACTCTGCTACAATCTGCAATAAGATTGTTTATTTCTTTAACTTTGAATGTATTAATGATTCATGTGTTTTTGGGTGACTTATTTCTATTCACTCAAAATTGCCTTCACAACAGGACAGCAAAGTAGGAGACCTGTCACCACAAGATGTGTCGAATGTCACTCTGCCCCCAGCAAGGGAAACTCGATCAGAATTTGCCTGTTGCTCACGGTGGCTGTCCTCCTCCACGTAGCCTAGTCTGGGATCTCAGATATTTGGTGGTGGTGTTGTAAGTCTGATACTCAGTTAAAGCTTTAACCAAAAATGTTTGGTAGCTTTCGGTGGTGACCTTAAAGCATTACTGTTACTGATATGACAGATTTTGTACTAATTGTTTTTTAAAATTAAGTTTGCACTCCAGTTTTGGTATAATTTACATAATATTTTGTTATTTTAGATTATACTTTTTTGGTGTATTTTCATATGCATGACTTCGAAATAATGCAGTGAAGTTGATGGGATGTACATCTTTCCAGAGAGTGATAATAGATATTAGGTTGGATGTTAAATGATGGAGGTATGTGGATGAATGGTATATGGGGCTTTGGATAGGCAACTGAGATAAGGCTTCATAACTTGACCAATTTGGTGGATGTCTTCCTTGTCTCATCAGATCAAAAAGCTGCAGCAGCAGCATGAATAAAAATGTCCTCTTTACTCGTGCAACTTTAAATGTAATTTCTGCCTTATTAAGCAGTTGAAAGCCACCATAAACCCTTTATTGTGGACCAGTGTTTTCTTACTTAAATTGTAATATTATAGCAATGTGATTAAAGTGTTCAATGATTTTTTTTTCTTTTTAAGTTGTTATCTGTATTCATTTTTGAACCACCACCATTAGTACCACAATGATAACCAGAAAGTCAAATAGGAATTAAATGACTTCAGATTTAAATTCAACCAGTATTAATATAACAATGGAAAAAATGTTTGCTTCCATACTATGAATCCTTGTATGCAGGAAATAATTACAACTGGAATGGTTAGGCATTAGATATAAAAATTAATCAAATGACAATCACACAAGATCATGTCACTTATCTTTATAATATGGTTTTATTAATTTGGTAGCCAATAGTACTGCACACATGCATTGTTACATAAAGTCAGATATCTATAATTGTGTCGGTGAATTGTGATATTGTGTCAGCATTACAGCGGAATTTGCTCCTGCCTACATGAATGTTGATTGAACCTGCTTTACCCTATTCATTCTGGTAAGCAGTTTGGGACAGCCTCAGAGTTGACTGATTTTGAATAGTGTCCCATTCCTCATTAGACCAAAAACTGTATTACCTTATCATCACCTCTGAGCTGTGTGCTGTAGCAGGAAAGCTATCGTAGATCTTTGATGTTTTACTCTTAAAAATTTGGCTGTGATATAGTAATGGATCGCTACTGAAACAACCATTATATATTCTTTTTTTTTTTAACACCATATGATTGTGCTTCAGGTATGTGATGAAGATTTAAGTTTATGCCATGAAAATGTTGCATAGGTTTATATTAGGGGATAATTTCTGCACTTTTATTATTTGTTATTTATTATTATTATTATTATTATTATTATTATTATTATTATTATTATTATTATTATTATTATTATTATTATTGTTACAAAGTACTAATCTTTTCTTAGCTATCAACTTTCATGAAGGGTATCAGCCTAGTGTATAGATAAACATAGATATGTTGGCCTGAAGTTCTTGGTCTATGGTATTTCTAAAATATAATTTCATCTAAATTACAACATACACTACAGTTAAGGTTAATCTTTCATATAGGTTCAGACATGAGTTTTTAAAAGATAACTTTTATTATATTATATATTTTTTGTTTTTATGTCTGGTTTCTCTAGTCTATCAGGGCTAGGACAGTACTTCCTAATAAAGGATTTTGATTAGGTATTTGGGACCTGTTACTCTGAGTGGATGCCCTTTCTACTCTCAGACTGTGGTCAGGATTCAAACCTGTGCACATGAGGACCCCTTGGCCCCCAAAGTGTGTGTGGTTCCACTGTACCACGGTGGCCCCAATATATATATATATATATATATATATATATATATATATATATATATATATATATATATATATATATATATATATATATATATATATATATATATATATATATATATATATATATATATATATATATATATATATATATATATATATATGTATGTAATGATTTTTAAGCCCATGTTTTGAGGTTGTTCTTTTAGTTTTCAGGTCAAAACATGTGAAAGCAGTCAATTGTATGGAAGTATAGTGAGGTATTGGGCATTGTGGCTTCTGATCTCTGCATGAAGGAGCTTATGGGGATGACCTTTTAATGAATAAGATCATTATATCATGAAAAGTAACAATCTTATGTGCAAAGTCATGTGTGAATCTTAGAGACGGTCTTTCTAATATGAGTAGTACTTGTTGCTTTCCTGGATTTCATGATAGCAGGATACAGTAAATCCTGAATTTAAAAGACTTGCAGTGAGAAAGGGGTTACCATTTGTGCTAAAGGTTGGTTAAGTTCACTGTAACATAGGAACTTTTTTATTTTTTATTGATTTTATTTTAAAAAGAAATTTCAGTATATATTTTTCATTCATCTTGATGGTGAAAGAAACTTCTTGCTCATACTTCTCAACAATGGGTGTATGGATGATGGTGCATGTGTAGAAGGATTGCTATTTGTGGGAAGTGCACTATTCTTATATCTTTCTCTTAAGTATTTTCTTTATATCAGTTTTCTCAAAAGGATTTTGCATTCTCTCTCCTATATAGTTTTTCTTTAGGTTTTTCCTAATGCTGCCTAATGTTGTCATTGCTGCAGTAGTCTTCTTTTTCAAGATAAAAAGCATCAAAGGTGTGTTGAAGATAGATGCCCACAGTGTATAATAAGTCTTGTAAGAGGAGAGGAGAGAGATTGTCAAGGTTGCTGTTGGGTGGCTTATCACTAGGTGTAAGGAAGGGAAATGCATTATTATTTGTCCACTCTGTTAAATATTTCATACTATGGTCTTTTGAATTGAGGATTTACTGCTCTTCATTAGGAATCAGATTCTACTGACACTGAAGGCTAAGCATAGTGTATGAGCCATCTAATTTATGATATTTCTTTATCAGTTAAAAAGCAATACAACTAAAACACTCATAGTGTTGTTGAATGATTGCAGCACTGAAAGCAACTGATGGAGGTCTAGTGATTACTGATAGAGACAATGAATTATTGTTTATATTACCAAAGATAGTTATGTGATGCAAATTGAATCTGTAATCTCCATTTTGTACATGGAAGATATAACTTTCTCAGTATAAGAGCAGATTCAGACTTGCCTTCACAAGTTGGATCTTCCAGATCATATTAGACTTTCAGATTTCATTTGAATGCCATATTTCCTGATACATTTCATGAGAAGTTGATTTGGACTGTATCATATAAATGTATGGTATTTGATAAAAATTGTAATTTTGAAAGTATTACCTTATGTTTTAATATTTTATAACTGTAGAAACTTGAGTAATTTTGTAAAGAAATATAATTGATATTTTTTTATATTTTGTAAATGCAGCTCCTGGTTATTATGATTAATAATTTTACAACTGACATTTTTTTTCCATAAGTTGAACTTGCTATTTTGTCAGATATATATATATATATATATATATATATATATATATATATATATATATATATATATATATATATATATATATATATATATATATATATATATATCATAGGGACAAACATATATATTCATGCTTGCCATGATTTTATGGAAGTGATTATTGTATATCTTCCTGAAAGTTTTGTGTGACCATTTCATTCATCCAGTCCCTCTAAATAATGTTAAATTTGAGGTGAAATTACAAATCAGCCAAGAAACAGTTAAGTGACTAATACTTTTTTGTAGCTTTATATTTTTCTCTCTTTAATGATGTGTAGGGTGAAGGTTAATGATTAGGGTGTAATTTAAAAATGTAAACTTATTTTAAAACATTAAAACAAATATGTAGTCATATGGAAAGTCTTGCCAAAGATCATGCTCAATTTTCTCAGTGCATTGTTATTATTTTCTTTTTTGTACTCTCAGTCTAGTCACATCTAGTTTTCTTGCAGCTTTAGTATTGGGATGACTGCAGTATTTATATATTTATAGTGTGGCTTACTGAAGATGTTTGTTATACACTTAATTTCCTCAGTGTTTAACTCCATACATTGTCACTATAGATATGCTTGTTTCACAGTTGATTGAATATTGTGTCTCACTTGCTGTGTTGTAAAGTTGCATAATTCTTGTTCAAAGCTGCTGCTTCTACTATTTTTAGCTCATAAATATAATATATTCTCAAGTTTTATACTGAGACCACCAAATATATATATGATCAATGACTTACAAATAGGATATCAGAGTGAACTAATACTTTGTACATGAACTGCAAGAGACATAGTGGATCTTGTAATGAGGAAGTTGCTGTTCAAGGGGGAAAGAAGAAAAAGAAGAAAAGATGATTAATCATTACTACTGTTTTTTTTTTTTTTTTTTTTTTTTTTTTTGCCTGCATTTCTGGCAATGAAGGTTTTGTATTTTGACTTGCAGTTCAGACCATGTCCAAATATTGCACTTCAGAAATCTGCTGCATATTCTGTCAATATAAAAACAGCATCATTAAACTTACTCTGTAGTGAATGCTGGTGTATTCATGTTCACTACTTACATACTGGCTTAATATATGTACCATGTGTCTCTTGTATAGTTCAACAGTTTCATAAAAGTATCTTATAGTACTGCACTATTGTACTGTCAAAGTGTAAATGATAAAATACTGTGGGGAAAAGGAGGTGCTACAGTTGCTGTGTGTGTGTGTGTGTGTGTGTGTGTGTGTGTGTGTGTGTGTGTGTGTGTGTGTGTGTGTGTGTGTGTGTGTGTGTGTGTGTGTGTGTGTGTGTGTGTGTGTGTGTGTGTGTGTGTCTCAGGTGCCAATTCTGCTCCTTATAGATCTCTGGTCTCACATTAATGATTCTTTCAAGTTGTCATAATGTTAAATGCATTACTAAGCTAGTGAGACATTAGTGTGCAACTGAATGGCAAATGAGCAAAAGGAGCTCATAAGGTGGATGGTGAATGTTTAGGGTTGTGCTGCTATCCTTGCCCTTTACCATCTTGTCCATTATGGGATTAGATAGTGGAGGGAAACATGGAGTAAGAGAAATGATAAAGGTGCACGCAAAATTTTGTCAATTAATTTTACATTAATTTTTATAGATGCTCAAGCTGAAAGTTTCTGTAGTTTATAGGTATGCACTAGAACTTGATGTTGGCTGAAACTCTTACAAACTATCTGGCTGCCTGCAGAACTTTTTGAAATTATTTTTGTCTGAAAGCCTTGTCAAGTGAAAGCAAATACTTGATGTTTTGTATACACTGAATGTTTGTTTTATCTGATAAATAAGATAAATATGAATTGGGATATATTGTAAGGAGAAAAGCATAGGAAAACTTGCTGTTTGTAACAGGAATGTTGTAAACTACCTTTTTATTGATTATGGCCACATGATTATTATTTTATGTATTTGACTGAAATAAGAACAGTACAGATATTTAATCTAACGTTTCTGTTGACATTACATTGGGGAAACATTAAACTAAGTAGCTGTCTTAAGGCCAGAAATGAAAATTAAGAGTTGATATAAATTAAACATACTGCTGCTTTCCAAAGGTCATATTTTTTAATTTAATGAATGCACTTAGAAGGAAGTATTAAAAAAAAAAATATTGGAAAACTTAAAAACATATTTATAATACCAAAAGATGATGCAGTGTGTCTTTCTTTTTTCTAAATCAGATACAATGAGGTTAGATCAGAATTTTGTGGAAGCATTAATGTGAACACTTATGAGAATGAAGGTATGGTTGTAGAGAGCAAGTTATACATTACCTGCTTACTTCAAGTAAGCAAAGAATTATACAGCTGCATTGATTAGCAAAAAAAAGTATTCAAAAGAAACTAAAAAAGTAAAAAAAAAAGTTGAACAGTTGCATTAAGTTCTGTGCATCTGACAAACCAGCTTGGGATGAATAACACAAAGATTTTTTTTTTTACTGAAAGTATGTAGGTTTTAGAATAATATGGGCAGTATTTTGAAAATTAAACTCAAATATAAAGTTGGGACCTCACATTACATTTGGCTATGGACAAGA
>NC_087160.1:27906931-27916931 GCF_035594125.1 Scylla paramamosain
ATTTCTAATACCACTATGTGTCAGGGTGTGTTTGGTGAGGTTAGCCTTTTGGGTAAATTTCTTCCCACATTCTAGACACTCATAATTTTTAACACCACTGTGTGTCAGACTGTGTGTACTGAGGCTACCCTTTTGGGTAAATTTCTTCCCACATTCAAGACATTCATAATTTCTAACACCACTGTGTGTCAGGATGTGTGTCTTGAGGGAAGACTTGCATACAAATTTCTTTCCACACTCTAAACACTCATAATTCCTAACACCACTGTGTGTTAAGGTGTGTGTGTTGAGGGAAGACTTGAGAGTAAATTTTTTTCCACATTCAAGACATTCATAATTCCTAACACTACTGTGTGTCAAGGTGTGGTAAGTAAGCCCACTTCTACCTTTATAAGTTCTACCACACAGCTGGCACTCAAACTTGTTCTCTCCTCTGTGGCTGGAGCTGCCTGCCTCCTGGTGATTCTTGCCACTATGCCTGTGCCTCCCCACACCTGAGGCAGACTGCTGCTGCTGCTGCTGCTGCTGTTGGCCACTCATGCTACTGACCAGCCTCACAGCCTTCACCCCATCACCACTCACAGTACACACCATGGTCTGTCCTCAGGGAAGCCAGACAGAATGGTTGGTGCCAAGCAGGGCAGTGGCCTGGATTCTGGCCTGGTCTGTGGAGTGGGTAATCAGCAAGTGATGATTTGAATGAGGATTGACATTAGAGACTAGTTAATCTGGAAGTCACAATATGCCACATATGGACATCCATGAATAAATATAAAGATAAGATACACAATATTTTTAAAACTGTGAAATTTCTCACCTAACCTAACCTAGGATACAGGTGAGCATGTGCCATACCATATTGACACACACAGTTTAGTGTTTTCATTGTTAAGGCTTATACCAGGTTAAAGTTTTCTCAATAGTACCTACACTTTGAAAATTTTTTTGTGCATTTTTATTGGTATTTGTATTACATGGGATAATCAACAGAAATTCTCCAAATGATGTGATTTACAACTTGAGCATGATCATAAGTATACTGTTCGTACTGGGTTAAACAACAATAGAAGCACCTCTAAAACCAAACCTAAATTGCAATACAACCCAATAATTTTCTCAGCAGTGTATAGGTTAAGCCTTTCACTGTTGCTTGGCACAACTTTCTTTAATCACTAACCACTTTGAGATATCCTTTCCTCTTTTACAGCCATCAGGAAACATTGTATTGGCTAGGAATTGCAAAACCCGTTCTTTCATGGCTTTTCCTTCTTGTAGATACTAATAAAGACTCCAAACATTTCTCTTAGTGGTGTGAATTGTTGCCTATCACAGTGAAAGGGTTAACAGAAACTAACCTAACCTTATGTCATTTCCTCAGCAGTGTATCAGTTACTTCCTGTTGCAGGCAGTCAGTCTGTCAGTCAGTCGTGATCTACACAATGAAGGGATCAGCTGTGAAATTAATAAACTGAAGGAATATAAACCAAACCTAGCCTTGTCCTCAGGTGAAAATATTAATGCTACTTCAATATTAAGAGAGAGAGAGAGAGAGAGAGAGAGAGAGAGAGAGAGAGAGAGAGAGAGAGAGAGAGAGGAAACACAAGGATTGCCTCGACAAAGGACAAAAAAAAGTTAAGAATTTTGTAGATAAAAATATTGTATCTGGCATTAAGATTAATGTTAACTTACTATGTTTAAATATAAAATAAATATATTATAATTAAGTAATAAAGATACACTGAATAGAAATTAAAAACTACTACACAACATTAGGAAACAATAAATATGTGTGTGACAAGCCAGGCGTATTCAGATACAATACATTACAGGACAGTAACTCAGCAACCCTGATCACGTGTCCAGTACATGTCACCGAATGTCTGAGCCTGCCTCTCAGTCGGTTTCTCTGACAGGTATGTACGTGTACCGCCTTGTGAAAGCGGTAACACGCTTAATGTTGCATATTAGATCGAGTAACAAGCTGAAAAGTTCGGAAACCACCGCCTGAGAGAGAGAGAGAGAGAGAGAGAGAGAGAGAGAGAGAGAGAGAGAGGAGGAATTTACCGTTACTGCCCTCTCACTGTAATTATCTAGTGGACACAACTGCAAGGCGTGGGCCGTGGGTGGGGTGTCTGTGTGACTGACGCCTGCCAAGGCAACAGCCAAGGGAAATACGGAGTCCATAACTTGCTGTTTTAGTGCCGCAAAGAAGAATCCTTACGTTTTCTTCCTTCGTCTACTCTAAATCAATTTCTGCAGTGTTTCTAGGGATGGCTTGTGTAAAGCTCATATATATATATATATATATATATATATATATATATATATATATATATATATATATATATATATATATATATATATATATATATATATATATATATATATATATATATAATACACACACACACACACACACACACACACATACACATACATTTATTTGTTTATTTATTTACGGGTATTGTTGCGGACCCAGCACCTATTACACCGCCGCCCACAGTCAATTCGTCGCAGCCCATGGTCGCAGCCATATGGCATACGCGCCAGGCAACAACTCTAACCGGAGTACTCAGTACAGCACTCACTCCGTTACGCAGACGCCACTATGCAGGCAGAAGCAAGAAAAGGGTTCGGTGTAATAGTGGAGTGCGGGGCAAGAAGGGCATGCAAAAATTATTTGCACAACACAGGCATATATTTCATAACTATAGAACAGGGGACAGTTATCTCGTGACACGATGGTCACCGCAGGCACCACTCTTTACATCAGACAGGGTTACACGCACGCGACACAGAATATACAAGTTTATGTGGGAACAACAACAACAACAACAACAACAACAACAACAACAACAACAACAACAACACACACACACACACACACACACACACACACACACACACACACACACACTATGTAATTTTCCGTGAATATTCTCACAGTGTTAAGAAGTAGGAAGGAAAAGGAAGGGAGAGGAGGAGGCGGAGGGGAGGAGGAAAAATCAGAGAGAGAGAGAGAGAGAGAGGAGGGGGAAGGGATTAGAAGGCGTTTATTTAGCCGAAAGGTGTGGATTGTTTTAGGTGATCCCTTTGAAGTCTTATTAAGATAAGATAACATAACGTAAGCGCCTCCTCCCTCTCCTCCTCCTCCTCCTCCTCCTACTACTACTACTACTACTGCTGCTGCTACTACTATTACTACTACTACTACTACTACTTTATAAACATTCTGTCACAGAATGTTTATAAAGTAGTAGTAGTAGTAGTAGCAGTGGCGGCTCGTGACTGTTACTGAAGGGGGGGCTGTCTCACATTCAGACAAATAAAATCTTAAATACTTTTATTGTTATTGTTTAACATACCATTGATTGATAGATTATAAAGATAGATAGATCATTATTTAATTCTTTAGGTTCTTTCAATGCAGAAACCGTCTTTGCTTCTTGTGCCATTTTGCAAAATACAGCTAAGCCTACCTGGGAAACGAAAAAAAATACTATTTTATACGATGTTTCTGTGATTTTACACCATCTATGATAATCAAGAATGAGCACAAGCTATCACTGATCAATAATATTTTAAAATCATCCCTGACAAATTGAAAAACACCATCGAAAATAAGACCGACGCAAGAACGTTCACCTAGCCACAACAACGGCCGAGACAAGACCGCTGGACGCAGTCCACACCAGCGTTGCCAGATTGTTTTGGCCATATTATCGTACTACACAGGTTGAAATTATTGTACTTCTGGTAAAATTATCGTACATATGTAATTATTCCAAATATTATGCAAAACTGCCACTTTCCAAATACAGAATTTAGGTTTTATATATATATATATATATATATATATATATATATATATATATATATATATATATATATATAGAGAGAGAGAGAGAGAGAGAGAGAGAGAGAGAGAGAGAGAGAGAGAGAGAGAGAGAGAGAGAGAGAGAGAGAGAGAGAGAGAGAGAGAGTGTGTGTGTGTGTGTGCACACCCCCCTAATTACCTCCAGACACACTCCAACACCCCCTAAACACACTGAAAGCACTGTCACGGAAGACAAATACTACAAAGACAGACAGGGCAGCAGGAAAAATTAACCTAAATATTGTTTTCTTGGCATTTTCCTGTTTTATCACCTCCTCCATTCCTTCTCCCTTCCTCTTCCTCCTCTATTTCTCTTATTTTCTTACTCATTCTACTCTTGTCTACACGTCTGAGTTTAGAAACACGTGGAAACACCAGGAAAACACTGCAAAGTACGATAAATATTACCGAGGAGACAGCGGAGCCGATCAAGGTCCCGGGTCCATGATGGCGGCAGTGACGTCACGGCTATTTTACGTACCGTAACGGATTTCATTTTGAAATTGACCCCTCGAAAAAATGGAGCTAGGCTCGAATGCCTTATATATTCTGACTTGACAAATACTTTAACTAATATTCACAATATTATAACAGCTCCAGCCTGAGTAGTATTTAAAAAATATCCAAATGAATTATGGAAAAAAATGTTGAAATATTCGGCACCATTTAAATCATTGAAAAGTCCACAACATTTGAATTTTCAGGAACGTAAAAAAAAAAAAAAAAATGTAAAAATCTGAACTATCATCTTACACCATCAAAAGTTACCTGGAACAAGAAGTAAACAAATAAAACCGAAATTGTGTAAAAAACAAGTGTTGGAACCTAAACACGATTAAAAACCACTGAAAAGTCCACCCATTTTGACTCAACAACAAGATAAAACACTTTAAAACATATGAACTATTTTTTCAAGCAATGAAAAGTTAGTTACAAGCTGATATAGAGACAAAGTGTTGTAATCACAACTTTTAACAGGACCATAAACCATTTTTAACGTCCACTTATTTCTCTCAACAGGAACGAAAAAAAAAACACTTTAAAAATCATAAGCGATTTTTAGAAACACAAAAGACGTAAGTAGAGCGTGAAATAAAAAAAAAAATGTTTGTCAAAATACTGCCAAAGAAATACCCAACATTTTCGTAAAGCAACACAAAATTGAAAACAACTCAACACAAGCAACGAAAACACTTCTAAAGCAAATAATTATTTTTTATAAACCATAAAAACATGCTATACGAGCAGAATAAAGAAGTTAAGAAAATTACCAAAAAAATACTGGAACCAACAGGTTGGCACAGGTTGAAACAGGCAGCCAGCCATCATGGCGGCCCTTGGCAATGGAGAGAACGGCAGCTATTTTGCCTGTTATTCTTCCATCGTAACTAAATGAGGTAATGGCGGATATATCTAGCTAGCGGATATGAAAGCCTAGTCATGTGGATCCACTTTGTGACGTGTTA
The DNA here is from genome assembly GCF_035594125.1 of Scylla paramamosain. Taxonomy (NCBI): domain Eukaryota; kingdom Metazoa; phylum Arthropoda; class Malacostraca; order Decapoda; family Portunidae; genus Scylla; species Scylla paramamosain. Next base: position 27,912,275 of record NC_087160.1, read on the forward strand.
GGCTTACAATAAATAAGATATGAAGCGGATAAAAGCTCATAATAAGGACGCCCTACCTCTATCTGTTTGTTTACATAGATCTCCCTTCAATATTTAGCTAAATTTTCAGACTCAGATGCGAGGAAACCCTAAACAAATAATAAATAACCTCAAAAACACCCAAATAACGAATAAACAGACAGGAAGTCCGCGGGAGGAGTGTGTTACGGTGAGGGCGGTAAGGCTGACAGGAGGAGCCTGCCAACACTGTACTCACCTTAAGTAGCTGTGTCTCTCTGGTGCTGCTTGATGGAGGAAGAAGCTGCCGGGAATATGCAAACACTGATCGCTATTAGGAGAGTGTGTGGCAAGACTGGCCAGTGCTGACTAAAACAATGTAACACCAATCCCTCCTTCCCCAGCGCCCCTGCCAAAACAATGTAATCACACCACCACCACCGCCAGGAATATGCACTGATCACTATTAGGAGAGTGTGTGGCAAGACTGGCCAGTGCCCACCAAAGCAATGTTAACACCAATCCCTGCCTCCCCAGTATCACCACCACCACCACCAACGCCCCTTGCTCTCTCAGCACTATTCCTTTGCCCGTGAGTCCAGCGTTGCCAGATTGTTTTGGCCATGTTATCGTACTACACAGGTTGAAATTATTGTACTTCTGGTAAAATTGTCGTACATATGTAATTATTCAAAATATTATACAAAACTGCCACTTTCCAAATACAGCAGAATTTTGGTTATATATATATATATATATATATATATATATATATATATATATATATATATATATATATATATATATATATATATATATATATATATATATATATATATATATATATATATATATATATATAAGAGAGAGAGAGAGAGAGAGAGAGAGAGAGAGAGAGAGAGAGAGAGAGAGAGAGAGAGAGAGAGAGAGAGATGAAAAAAAAACCAATGCCCTTAACAAACAAAACACTTTCCTAAATACATATCATTAATAATTGGAGAAAAACTACAGGACACTTCATTAAGTTGTTTACTTACTATGTAGATTACTGGTCTTGTTCTTCTATATATACATCCGGCACGTCGTCAGCAGCCCCGGCACTCTCTTCATTGGAGGAATATAACACTCTTGATGTCATGTTTTTTTTATCATTGACTTTGATGGCTTGAAGGTCGTACAGTCACTGCTGGATGTGGGCGGAATGGCGTGTGGACTGCGTCCAGCGCAGTCTTGTCTCCGCCGTTGTTGTGGCTAGGTGAGTGTTCTTGTGTCGGTCTTATTTTCGATCGTGTTTTTCAATTTGTCAGGGATGATTTTAAAATATTATTGATCACTGATGGCTTGTGTTCAATCTTGATTATCATAGATGGTGTAAAATCACAGAAACATCGTATAAAATAGTATTTTTTTTCTTTTTCCAGGTAGACCTAGCAGTATTTTGCAAAATGGCACAAGAAGCAAAGACGGTTTCTGCATTGAAAGAACCTAAAGAATTAAATAATTATCTATCTATCTTTATAATCTATCAATCAATGGTATGTTAAACAATAACAATAAAAGTATTTAATGTAAGATAGCTAGGCAGGGGAGCGAGACACAGGGACACACATCTCTCCTTTATTGGGCTCTGCCCGGAACTGAGGATACACTCTTGGCGACAAGCAGTGCTTGGCTTGCCGCCGGGAAAACATATCGTACACCACGTACAAATAATAATATATCCAATATTTAAGATTTTATTTGTCTGAATGTGAGACAGCCCCCCCATCAGTAACAGTCACGAGCCGCCACTACACATGTTTCTTGTGTGGAGTCTTTGAAGTCCTTATCTGACCTCCATTAGACCGGCCGAGGCTAACTTTATCAGGTCAGCAAAATATCTTCCCATCCCATCCGCTGCCATCCTCAGTGCGCTCTCTCTCTCTCTCTCTCTCTCTGGCAGTAACAATAACGTAACTCTAGTGGACCAGTGTCTTCACTTCCCTTTTTACTCGCGTACTCCTTACCTGTTCTTGCTCTTCCTCCTCCATTGCTAAGATTACTCTGTCCAGCTTACTTTTACAGGAACAAGTTAGTGTCTTCACTCTTTAATCCCTTTTCCCTTGTAAATTTTGGATCTTTCAGATTTTTATAACTCACTCTTTCCATTTGGAGGAGGCAGTAGACACCTGCCGAACAATAATTAGTCCCAGTGAGGTCTAAGCAGTGGATCATGAGGTGCTGTGAACTTTTCATTAAACCTCATTGTACGTTTCCCTTTGTGTCTCACAACCCAAGGGGGCAGTCACAGCCTGCTCTCTAAAGACAACTATTCCTTCACAAAATTACATGCACCTAATTACCAGTGCTGGGTACCGCAAACCAAAAATCACTTCCGCAAACCACAAATCAGCAAACCCACAACCTACCTTCCACAACCACAAATCCGCAACCCGCAAACCATTCCTTAATATCTTTTTCTTTTTTACGACAAAAACATTAAAACATGGTTCAAACAACTTAAAAGGGTAGGTCAATCAATTATTATATAGATAAATAAATAAATCTGGTGATTAATTTTATTTTAATGTTATCATTAACATTATCATTTTCATTATTATTTTAATGTCATGTTACCTAGGTTGTGCCCTGCCTGGGCTACCCACCTGCGCAGTGGAAAAGGCATTGAATAAGTTAAATTATTAATTCAGGACACTCAATGAGTCACAGTAATATTTAAATTGATAATATAAATGCAAAAAGTTAACTTACTTAAGGCACCGGAAACACTCGCTATAGCAACAAAGTCGACACTGCAAACTGGCTGGAGGTGTGGAGGACTGAAGAAGGTGCCTGGTGGGCAGCAGCAGTACTGCAAAGTTGCCGACAAAAAATTTCACAAGGCGCTAGCATAAGGAAAAAAAAAAAGGCGCTAAATAATAGGTGAACATTTTGAACTATGGCGTTAGATTGGACCAAAAAGGGCTCTAGTTATGGAATAAAAAACGTAAATGCTTGGCGCTAGATTATTATGGAAATCGATAGATTTAGTGTCAAAAGTGCTAAGTTGGCTATATTAGACCTGAGCTAAAGGCTTTTAGTTGCCAACTTGACAGTTCAGGTATGGCAAGTTTTGGCAACCCAAAACAAGCTTGTGCTTCCTTTACCACGTGGTTTGCGGGTAAGTTTATGTTTGCGGAACTAATTCTGCAAACACAAATCCGTAAATTTGCGGGAATTTTGCCGCAAACTCAAATCCGCAAACAAAAATTGACCTTCCGTAATTGCGGAATTTGAGGTTTGCGAAAGTTTTTGCCGAATCAGCTCCGCTAATTACACACACACACCCTTCACTCAAAATTCAAAATTATCATGGCGCCTCCTACAGCAACCTCGGAGTCCCCATCTGGGGAGGTGACCACAAATGTCCCTAGGTCGGATTGCTCTGGTTTCGACCCTAAGTACTTTGACACCCCTTCTCAACTTTTTCTGCATCAACTTCTGCAACATTCGCGGTCCTAGATCTAATTTTCAATCTCTTGAACACCACCTCTCTTTTACTAAACCTCATCTTTTTCTCACAGAAACACAGGTGTGTGAGGCAACTGACAATTGCTCCTTTTCTGTTCCCCTCCTATTTTCTCTATCCTCATTTGCAATCCAAAGCTGGATGTTGCGTCTATGTACTGTACGCAGCAACTTAACCTACTATTGTGCCCACACTCTTGAATCTTCCGAATTTCCCATCATCTGGCTACGATTACAGAGTCACTCTCAAACCATATTTGTTTGTGTTGTATATCTCTCACCTAACTCCTCTGACTATAAGAAATTCTTTGACTACTTAACCTTTAAAGTGGAGTACATTCTGACTCTTCCCTTTTGTGGAGATCTCTATTCTTGGAGACTTCATTGCTCACTACCAGCTTTGGCTTTCCTTTCCCGCTCTTCACAGACAATCCTGGTGAACTAGCTGTTAACTTTGCTATTTTCCACGACCTAGAGCAATTGGTGCAACATCCTACTCATATTCCTGACTGCCTTGGAGATATGCCCAACATTCTTGATCTTTTCCTAACCTCTTATCCTTCTGCTTATGCTGTTACCCTGTCTTCTCCGTTGGGCTCCTCCGATCACAATCTCATGTCTGTATCTTGTCCTACCGCTCCAATCCCCCCCCTCAGGATCCCCATTAAGCAGAGGTGCCTCTGGTGTTTTGCCTCTGCTAGTTGAGGGGAGCTGGGGAGGTATTTTGTTGACTTTCCTTGGAATGACTACTGCTTCTGTGTCAAAGACTAGTCTCTGTGTGCCGAGTGCATAACAGAGGTGATAGTGTCTGGCATGGAGGCGTACATTCCTCACTCTTTTTCTCGACCTAAACCTTCCAAATCTTGGTTTAACAGAGCCTGTTCTCGTGCTATACATGAGAGAGAGGTGGCCCACAAAAGGTACTTAAGCCTTCCATCACCAGAATCTCATGCGCTTTACTTTTTTGCCCAGAACCATGCCAAATCTGTTCTCCAACCAGTCAAAAACCCCTGCATTAATAGAAAGTGTCAAAATCTTTCAAGATCTAACTCCCCTCATGTCTTCTGGCACCTAGCCAAAAACATCTCCAATAACTTTGCTCTTTCATCTTTCCCTCCTTTATTTCAACCTGATGGGAATATTGCCATCTGAG